>NW_025788758.1:0-9183 GCF_021130785.1 Homalodisca vitripennis
ACAGGGTTTTTTTGTAAATTCATTAAGGGAGATGTAAATTTTACTTTTTGAAAATGCGACGATTTTTAAATGATGTGGCTAGTAGGAGCGCTTTTTAAAAATTAATTCCATCCACCCCAAATTTCAGGTTTCAATATAGTTTATGTCTATATACGTATATATTCCCACAAAAAAAATTCTAAAAAAAACTTGTTGATAGCAAAGATGACATACAGGCCGCAATCAAAGTTGTTGATTTGTCTACCTCCATTTATTAAGGTAAAACTAGTTTAAGATTAAATCACCCCCATAGAGTCACACAATTTATTCATTACTTTTTTAATTGTGAGTATTTAATGGTATCTAATGAGTCATATAAGTAAAACGTAGCACATGTGATAGACAAGAACATCCCAATGTGCACCTCCAAATCTGTACATCAATTGAACAAAATTAATTGGAACAATTAAAATGCCTGTGTTTGCCATAATCAAATGTTCTAAGAAATAAGTGTAATATATCAATGATTTCAATCCACATAACTGATAATAGAATTGAAAACAAAAGAATTGTTGATGTGTTTTCCAATATATACTCATGTAATATTTTATAATATCAATCAAAATAAGGTACCATTTGGGGAATGTATATAAACATCTATAATTCCATCTTGGTGTGAGGATATTCTGAGAATGTCCCTCCTTTGTCATGTGACATTAGCTATCTTATTTCAATCTCGTATTTCTATTTTAAAATTAATTCATTTAATAAAGTTATTTTTAAAATAAAATTTTTTATAGAAAGGTTTTTATTAAAAGTTTTATAGGTTTTATTCGATTTTATTCAAAAGTCCAAACAATGGTAATATTTAAAATTTAACTGTTTGTATTATTCTTCGTATTAATATTCTATTAAATAAAAATTAATTTTAGTTTTTACTGGAGGCAAAATATATTACTACTGATATATTTAAACCTGGGCTTTACAGATTGTAAGACCAGTGTACTGCCACTGAGCTGCTTAGATACATTGGTAACACTACCATAATCTGCAGTTACTTCAGTCTTCCTAAAGATAACAATTTTCCCTGGGAAAATTCTGTCTTTTTACCAATGATAACATACTAAAAAATCAGTTGTCTTAAACCATTAAATAAATACTTTTATTCATTTTTTGTTTATACAAATTCATAACCTTCTGAGCTATTATTAATCAATACCGAGGCATTTTCGCTAAAGACAGTTGGTTTTAAAAGTAAAGCTAAGCAATATTGATTGTTGGTGAGCAATAGACTTACCTTTTCCAATAGTCTTTATAATAGTAATTAAGCACAGACATTGAAAACCTATATCTGATCTCTTCTACACTAGTCCAATGTTGCCTATAAAAACTATTTCCAATATCAATTTACATAACAATATAAATGGTACTTTGGGATTATACAGACCACACCCAGACATGAATCGTTATTTGACATTTTGCTTCTACTGATTACTAAATTAGCGTAGAACAATATTTCGTCAATATAAAACAGGAAATGTCTTATCGCAAACCCCTCCCCAACCTCAGACAGAGGTCAAAGTCGAGCGGTCTAGTAGATAACGTGATTGCAGAATCTCGCCGCCCGTTCAGCTGGTGCGTCGCTTTGTTGTACTTCCGTGTTTTACCCCTACATTTCTCCAAACACAAAAATTCAACAAAAACAAACATTACCAAACAAAAACTAAACTCTTTATTGAAAAAACACACACAAAACTTGTTTTTATTCTTGATCACAACTCCGCCACCCAAAATGCGAGTGCCTCCGAAGCCTGCGCTGATGTCAACGAATAAAAATCATCCCTCGAGATAGTACATTATCTGTAAAATATCAAATTCTAGAGGGGCTGAATCAGAAAATATAAATTGAATTGTAATGGAAAGGCAATTATGTACAGTGCAAAAAACTTATATAATCATGTTGATAGCCGGCGCGGCCTGCTGTAATCGGGATTCTCGAGAAGAGATAAGAGAACAGCGACAACAATACCCGATCAAAATACCTGGAGATGCTTTTTGATGTGATGGAAATGTTAGTTCTGTTACTCAACTACATCGTTTTATGACGTTCTATGTTCATTGAAAAAAGTTTAAGCAATGGGGGCATTATAACAGAATCTGACCCCCTCATTAACAAATTGATAATTGTTGTAACTTTGTAATTAAAGAATAGTTTTTTTTCGTTCTATAATGCTTTTGTTTCTATACATTTATATTTTTGTGTTCTTCATACTGGTGTGGTCGGTATAATCCCAAAGTACCCAATATATTTTAAAGACTACAAGGAACCATACTCAAATACATCATATGCTAATCCACCTTTAAGCATAGGAATGGTCATAGTAGCGAAAGTTTGATCTAGATGCATCATAGTGGTGCCTTCCTGTCAGTCTACACGTAAACAGAGGCGTCGTCAAAAAAATATTTAAACTTATTTCATTTCTACTCGTTTGAAAAGGGATTATGGGTGGGGGGGGGGGGGGGAAAAACGGCAACATAATTAGAAAGATCTAGCCAAATTCTTTAATTGAAGGATTGTATAGGGACCTACAAAGTACCGATAGTAGGATTACCTTACAATATTTTAATGTACAATTCTGTTTTAATGTGTACAAAAAATTAAATAAATTTGAGAAAATGGATTAGTTTTTTCAAAGTGAGACAGTTTTATATAAATATTTTTTAATCAATCCACTAGGAAGTGCAGGTATGGAAAGTTCAAAATGTAAAACAGTTCTGTATTGTCTCCAAATAAACCGCTGAACATAAACATGCAAAATTGTGTATTGTAGCCTACGCATAAGGAAAAAAGTAAAAAAAGTAAAGTAAACCTTCAGGAGTGACCGTTATTAATTTATGAACCACTAGGAGATGACATTTTTATAAAATACAAATTTCACATTCTAGTTATTTTTTATTGTATAGCCTTCTGTAAAGGTTCTTTATCTTTATTTTCAAGAGTTTTTTCTGTGGGCCATGTTATAATGTCCTAACATTCTCCTTCACATTCCTACCACTTATAGAACAAATAACATAATATTTCTGCATTGTAGAAATAGCATCAGGGGTATCATAATACTAACCAGCCTTATTGCACACCCTTATTGGACCTAAGTTTGGTATTATTAACAATTTCTCTCCCAGATAATTATGACGATAGTATAGATCTCGCAGTATAAGAGATATAAACGCTGTAAATATTTTTGACAATTCCTACTGCAGTTGTATTTTTTATGCCATATAAAAAATTGTTTGCTAAAGTGGTTTTATAGGCTTAAAAGTATCCAAAGATACAAGAAATCGGAATATTTAGAATTTTTATATAATCACGTGCAAAATCATGACTGGTAAAATGCGGCAACACTATATGTCTAGGTTATCGATGTGGTACTATAAAACTACTCATTGGGAATTTATACAAATAAAAAGTAAAAATGAAAGTCCAAATATATTTATGGTTTATGCAATCAATAGTTTTCACCGTTGCATCATTAATATAATCCATTATTTAAACTAAATGTAAACTGTATGAACTCTCAGACATTGAAGTCTTAATCGCATTAACTGTAATAGAATATATTATATATGTATTGTTTATTAGGTTAATAAAACTACTGGCTGACAAAACTTCTAATAATCGTATTTAATTTACACTTTCAGATAAACGGTATATCTGAGGTTTGTTGACTAAAGGGATGTGGTATAATATAATACTTTTCAATGGTAAACGTTTTTAAGCGAACTTAATCAAACGAATACTTTCAAAGTGCATTTATACAAATCAAACCTTAACAGTGTATGAAAAACCTTATTTCTGAGGTATAATCAATTTGAAATACAATACGCGCCCTGCAGCTGATGATCGCAACTACCTGCACGCGGCCTCAATGTCCCAAGTGCTGGTTTAGGACTGTTAAGCCCCGTACTAAAAGGACCTGGGACTACCTATGAGGAACTTGCTGTCGCTCAGCCAAATTCCCCTGTAAGATTTTGTAAGAGTAACAATGTGATCTCTATTTAGAAATGAAGCATCATACAACATTTAAAGTCCAATAAGACATTTATTTCGTTTTCCAAAACATCTTTGCGAAAGACAAACAGACAGGCATAAATCAATTTTTGCCAGTAACACCTGTAATAGTATAAAAATATCTAAAAATTCCCAAGTTTGGAGCTCGAATCAGCTCTCAGAGATAATAATTGATGAAAGTTAAGCTTAAATGGGGCGCTCAGTTCAAATACCTTGTAGGGGTATGGCATTTTTATCGAATTCGATATTTCTTAACATAAATAAAAGAGGCCTTCATAAAAAAATTACAAACTTAATCACGATAAGTGTGGAGCATGGTCAGAAGTGACATTTTCATTTCCCCAACTTCGATTGTTTATCAATAATAAATTTATTCAAATAACTTTGTTTACACCGTGTTTACTAATTATGAGCTGTAGGGAGAAGGTGTATCTATAAGAAGAAATGAAACAGCAGGTCGTTTTTGTAGGCTAAGAAAACATAGCTTATATTTATTTTGTATCTACTAATTTTTAATTCAATTGCATTGATGAAATTGTGCAACAACGATACAATACATTTATTTTCTGTTATGCTCTCAAGAACTGAAAAAACATGGACTGTAATGATTCACGGATAAAAGAGTCCTTATTACTTTTGAAGAGATAAAGTAAAAAACATAAGAAATAGTTCAAAGTCATTAAACAGCATAAAACATATAATAAAAATCGCGTGGATATGTAGTCTCCGTTTATAAATTAATATACATGCCATGTCCTATTCTGATGAGCGTCCAGAATCGGGCCAGGATCGGTCAGAAAAGGTAGCACTTACGTATAGAAAGAAATCGTCAGAAAGGGAGCAGTTACTTACGTATATATATACTATATATTAACATATCTACTATATAGTATATATTGTTTTAAGTTTACTTATATCACTAGTTTATCGCTTTACTAATATAAACTATTTCTATGTACATGTTCGAAAACGTGTCACAGTTTATTTATAAAAAATAACAATAGGAACAATTGTTCTTAACGGTTGACTAGTGATACTGTTCAATAGCAGTTTTTATATCATTGGTAAAGCATTAAATGAACTTGACAAATTACTACATATACAGTTTGTTCGGTTTTCTCGACTTTGGCACTATTACTTGGCACATTTAAAAACACATCGATGTATGATATTTTCTTTTTCATGTTATGGTTCTGGTCTTCAATGAGGGTCTAATTTTAAGATTTTTCCTTGACCAATGGAGTATTGGGAAAGTGAAAAGCGCATTCTATTTGTGTAGTACCAATGAGACCTCGTGCTATCATTTGTCGGTACTCAAGAGATTTATGTAACAAGCTTTCTGAGCTGCTATAACAAATTTCATCTTTCTTTTTATGTAAAATAGAACTTTCACTAACGAGAATCCATCTCACAAAAACTTGCAATTCAATACCCTAAACTAACTAGTAAGAAGAATTAAAAGGGGGCTGCATAACCTCGAAATCTAATTTGCCAAACTGAAGGAAACTGTAGACAGCTGTGTTCTCATATAAGGCTACGCCAGCCTAATTCCCGTCACTAGTCCATAGGGACATATGTGTCCCAACTGAAAGAACGTGTAATTCTGAGCAAATAAAAAATAATATCAGATTTTCTTCCTAAAATATATTGGTCATGTTGTATTATGAATAATAAATCAAGCCAATTCATCAAAATGTGGCATTAAAGAATCTTTGTGCAAAAGATAATAAAACTAAAAAGAAAACGCAATATTTATAATGCATAAATCAGATATACTTTAAAACAAGTCAAATAAAGGGTAGACTTTGTTTTACAGTGGGAATATATTTTAAATGCAATTTCTAAGCTTTTTGAATCGATAATAATTAATATTTATGAATATTAACTGACTAAGGCATATAGAAAAAAAAAATTATTTATTCTGGGGACACATTGTGTCCCTAGGTCCTTAAAGGGATAATATATATATATAATATATAAACATTATTTATATTAAGATATACGCTATATTTGTATATATATATGTATATATATAATACATAGCTTATTTTTAACAAATATAATGAATCATAAATACATAGTTTATTTTTTTACTAATACAGCATAATACCCAACAGCACGGGTGTGAAGACATTTTCAATGACCCAACAGCATGTAATGATAGTTCTTATATCAAAAACTGATTATAACTTTTCCGGATTATAGAAAATTGATTCTGACGGCTCTTTGACCTAACCTTATGGAAAACTTTGCTGCTCTTTGACCTTTTGATTCCCAAGTTCAATAACAGTTTTCGACTTGGATCTAGAGGAAGCATGTACCTAGTATTAGGTTTTTAGAACCTTTCATTCAAAATACGCCTATAACGACGACACAAACAAAATAAAGTAATAGATACCAAAATGAAAAGATAATATAATGCTAAATACAACAGGAACACGAACAGTAAATAAGGAAATATGGAAAACACAGCGTTAAACACTAAAATATGCCGTCCCGGAGATATAATCCGTTTACCCCCCGCTCCCGCGTAATGGTTCGCTCGCAGACTGATGCAAAATCACGGCGCCACAGGGACAAGGCAAGCCCTCCCACCAATGAGGGTCAAACAGTAACATCTGCGTTTTCGGAACAGTTATACAACACTCCCCTTGAACTCTAGCGTATTCCCCACGGCAAACTTCAAATTTATTTAAATAACAGCAAAATAGACTTTGAAGGATATATCCGTTTACCGCGTTTCGACATCAAATTAAGGCCTAGACGGATATATTTGGTTTGCCGCGTGGGAAGTTTTAAAAACATTGACGAGTTTACATACATGTAACTGACTCAATATCATTGCTTTGGGTAATTTTCCCCAGAATATGAAATATTATTTCAAAGTAATCATAAGTAATCATTAATACAATATAGTATATTTATGTCACAGTTGTCTTCTGGTCATCCACCTAATGTGAGAAAAATCGAAAGAAACTGTTTACATGATACCCAGCACCACAAAATGTAAAGTGAATGTCACAAAACATATCAGATTTCCAAAGGAAGTTATGTAGTAGCTTTTCTCCCGAGATCTACAAAACATTAATGAATTTTAATTACTTTTTTTAAATAAGAGACAATAACTTTTAACTATAGAAAACAAACTTTCATAATTTACCATTTTGCAATATATTGATACTCTAAGCTGTCTTATTAGGAAATCTAAATATTATTAGCAAGACTTTTAAAAATGTGTTTGCTGATAAAGTTAAAATCTGCTTGTGGAATTAATGTAAAATCTACTTCGAATCAATGTAACAATATATCTGGAATATGTTGTCAGATCTTACTTCGAATCAATGCAAAATAATCTTAAAATGTTGAAAAATATACACGAAATAAATGATAAGTCAATGGTAAAATTCAAATGCGATTTTGTTTGTAACTAAATTTATATTCCCTACTTATTTATCCGCTATTATAAGAGTGATAAGATACAAAATTAATAGTGATAAAATGAAATATACAATTACAACATTAAAACTACTACTATACTTCTACATTAAAACATGAAACCAATATTTAACACTTGTATTATTTGTGTGAGGCCTGTTCGATATCAAAGATATCTTTCTTCAGACACATCAATAACCATCTTTTTGTGATGTGTCTGAAGAAGATATCTTTGATATCGAAAAGGCCTCACAAAATAATAAAAGTGTTAAAAATTGAGTTTTAATGTTTTAATGTAAGTGAAGTAAACAGTAACCAGTATATAAGCTCGCATCTAAAACTTTAAAACTACTAACAGAATTGTTGAACATACAAGTAACATTATCAAATATTCTTACAATAATATGTTTAAAAATGTCAAGATACTCAACCGTCATTTTTTATAATTATACATCGGTTTTTTTTAATGGAATAGATTATATCCCTATCCAGAATAAAATAGTCCTATCCAGATAATTTTGGAAGAAGAACTATATGACACAAACAGACATATAATAATGTATTCTCAATGGATTTTTAACTAATAATATCTCAATAATTAACTCTTCATTCGAATATGAAAAAGTTTTTATACTGCAATGTTCAGGAAATAATGGAGTTGTGAACCTCAAATTTTCACACAGCCACAATATTGAAAGTAGCAATGCAACAAAAAGATGTAATAGTATTTAAAAGGTCAAAAGTCTTAGCCAGTGGTGATAACAAAGTTCTTATATGATTTTGCATTCACAATATCACCAAAATTGCTTTTTTAAAATTTTTTCTTGGGAAAAAAAAAATCTCATAATCAATTGCTAGAATACTTGTTTGTCTTTTTGGCTAGTTTTAAAATAAAGAACAAGGAAGTCATTTTTCATGTTAAAAAATGTTATATTGAAATAAAATGGCATACAAAGCTGACCAAATAAACTAAACCAAGGTATTTCTATAAAACCATTGTTTTATTTAAAATAAAAGTTTTTTTGGGCTTTATTGGAACGGCTTTCGTTTCCACAAGCTAGTTACATAACGCAAAAAAATGTCCGTAGATATAATTCAGCATGTGTAATGAACATAGATAGTGGCTATGGAATCCTGAGGTTTTAAATTTTTACTTCAAATTTTAATTACAATACAGTATTGATTTATAAGGAAAAGCAATTTACTAATTAATTTTTGGAAAATTATGATGTACATTTTTTTGCAAAATCCTTTATATAGGGGGTAAACATTAGAGATTGATTTACGGATTGTGTTTACCAACAAGATTTTGATTAGATTACATCTTGACCTATCTCTAATTAATAATTTTTCTTCTGATCCCCTTTCGGGGTGTCCCCCCGATGAGATAAAAGCCTAACAATCGTATAAACATATTATTTAGGAAAGGTATGTATGTATTCAAGGTGTGGATAAAAAGTTTGGCCTTGCTTCATTTTCATATTTTGTGTGTGTTTCTAAGCAAACATTTTTTTTGAATAATTCTTTTCGTAATTTCCTTAGTTTTTCAGCTAAGGTTTTTTAGTTTTTTTATTTTTAAAAAATTTATCTTTGTTGTTTTTGTTATTGTTTCCCAAAAATTGTCAACGGGCCCCTTTACCTTAGTATCGTTTAAAAAATATTTTTTTAAAATTTTTATTCAAATTTTTTATTAATGACGG
>NW_025788759.1:0-13782 GCF_021130785.1 Homalodisca vitripennis
AAATGGTATCTGAATACTTACATTGCCCATATATCATACCGTGTAATGTTTTTCTAGTTGAAGGGATTAAAAATACATACCAACGCAGAATATTGCACTCATCAGTCTACATTACACAATATAACCCATCATTCTTCAGTAGAGACAAAGACCCTATGATAGTATTACAATGACCATTAAACTTCCCAAACCGACATTAAAACTGGAACTGGTGATGTAATTTGCAGCCTGTAAATGGGGACAGAGGTGCAAGTGGACGATGCGGACAACCGTCATTCTACTGGAGTTCTGTGGCAATTGTAAAGGCCATGTCACACTGCCGTGGCGTCGCGTCCGTCCAACTGCGGATGGATTTTTAAAATAATCGCTGACCATGTTGTCAGATAGGACCAGTCACCACTGACATAACGCGACGTGTCGCAACGTTCGTACCCGCGTCGGCCACCGTCTGCTGCCTTATGCTGCTGGAGCGATTCCTTGGCCGACGTCGGCCGATGCTACGAAGGCTCGCGCATGCGCATAAAGCACCTCCCCAACCCCTCACCGGGGCACCGCGCGCTCTTGCCACTGCCTAAAACTCCTTTAAATTTTATATTTTTAAAATTTTGTTTAAAAAACCCTTGCGCGAAGCCCTAAAAAACAGCCCGACACTCCAGGATGAAATGACCGCCAGTTCGTAGTTTAAATGAATACTCCAGGTGTCCATGTATATAATGCAATCATTTTTATTTTTTGTTTATTTTTCATATTATGTTTTGATCTATAACAAAATTAAATAGTCCTTATTTTAAAAAACATAAAGACTTATTACAAAAATGAAAACACCCAACACAAAAATTACAAAATAATCCATTCCACAAGTGCATCTTATAAATAACAACCAATAGTTTTTAAAAGGTATATCAAAGTATTGAATGCCCTAATTACTAAGTTTCATAATAGAAATAGTATTGCATATTGTAATAATGAAGAATATAATTTTTGATAACAATAATTAATAATGAATACGCTTCAGAACAATAAATTAATTTTGTACAGCTATAAAACAAACTGTTTAATTTTCCACTATCAGTGTATAAACTAAACAAATTCAAAGTAGTTTGAAAATGCATAAGCAACTCCCTAGAAAGACGTGGCGTTTGGCCGCGGACGCGGACGCGTGTCTGGTAGTTTGACAGGGATTCGAAGACCGTCGCGGCAATACGCGGACGTACATACTATGGATGGACGGACGCGACGCCACGGCAGTGTTGAACATGGCCTTAAAGCGACGAGGAAAATAGGTTAAGGCCGTTGGCCACCAACTTCCCAAAACCACAGTAATAAGTTGCCGGACTCCCTGTACGCTTCGCTCATCATTCCATTGGGGCCAGTGTTAAACTTTCCTCTTTTGTTCCCAAATAGTGTTTTCCTTTTACCTTGTTAAATGTCCAATTATTGTCACCACTTCTTTCTAATATATAGATGTTTAAATTCAATTGATATAGGAATTTTTAAAATAGAAATAACACAATATCATAATTTGGTAAACGTAACATGTTTTAACTTAGTGAATTATTGACATCCTATTTCTGAAGAATATAAGTACATTTTTCTCAAACAACCTAGACGAACTTTTCATAACCCTGGCGAAAGAGAGGCTATCACTGTTTAATCGTTTTATAAAATTATCATTTTAACAATAATATCGGAAATAATCTCATAGAATCGCGATTGTGGACCATATAAGCAAACGATTGCCATATTCCGTCCCAGGAAAAAATTAATACTTCATTAGACTTGTTGGAGACACTAAAACAAAGAAAGTAAAACAAACCGAGTTCTTTTTCTCTGTAAATGAAGATGTAGGTTTGAAAAAAAAAACCCCCAATTTTTACTACTGAGTAACAGTCAGATTGAAGAAGAAAAGCAGTCCCCTGTTGTACGTCTAGCATATAAAAGGTAAAGTAAAAAAATTCTTATTTTACCAGGCCGAAGTTAGGGCTAAGAAGCACATCTCTAACCACTTAACCTGGGGACCAACGGCTAACCATTCTACTTTTTAAGATTGAAAAAATATTTTTAACGTAGTCTGCCGAATTTTGTTTTTTTTTTCATGGTTAACCATTGAAGTTCATTTGAATATTTCAATTTTTTGTAAAAATAATAAGTATTTTTCCTCCCCCCACCAAATTGAATCTTACTTGTTGGCATTGGGCTCATATGGAAAATAAGTCGAATGCCTTGGTGGTGTTGGGCGATACTCATGATTTAATAAACACTTGATATAATCGTATTAAATAAATGTTATAAAATGTTGTACAAGGCGATATTACTATAAATAAAGGGAAGGATGACAACAGTAACTGTTTATTCAATTACTTTCATAAGGTCAAATAACGTTCGTTTGAATTATCAGGTGATACGAAAAATGATTGCTTCTTTACAGAGAGGTAGATTCAAATAAATTAACTAATTACTTTTATCGGTTGTTAGCTATTGTTAAATCCTAAAATCTGAATGTCCATATATATTTTAGTACTTAACAAACAGAATTCCTAATAAATCCAACAGTCACGTGTAATTTTAAGATAAATGAAAATTGATTGCATGCGATTGTGAGGAAAAAAAAAGACAAAAAAACTGTTTTGGAATTTGATACTGATGGTAAAATATATGTATAAGATGTTCTCAGGAATATCCGCTGCATCAATATTTGTAAAATATTTAAACATTAAATATTAAAACACAATTCTTTCTTACAACCACTCAATTATAACTTTTAAAGTGCAAGCTATATGGTGGATGGTGGAATTAAGTACAATCTATCTTCTTGGATATACATCTAGGTTGTATTTAATAGATGAAAAAAGCTATACGAACAAATCCATAAAAATGTTTGAAAAACTCTGACTCTCGGCCATTAAACTTAAGGACGGTCTTTGGCCTTTATGTGAATCAAACTGTTGTATCAGCAAGACATAAATTAGAACTGGTGAGATTGGTGGAGATAATCATAGCACTAGAAGTAGGAGAGATATTGCGTTACATCCCCACAGATTCAAATGTACTCGAAGAGAACCATAATATAGGCTATACGTACACTCAAACATTGTTTAACAAAGTCTCAAAGGTTTTTACAGTAATGGCTTATCAATCGTATATTCCAATGCAAAGTGTATAAATTACTTGTCTAGATTGACAATGTATTCATTATACGAGCTTACTTTAATTATAAATTTTAACTAAAAGTGCTGCATTTTGTAAAGTAACATGATTTAATAAGCGATATTACTCATAAGATATATTGTTATGACATCATTCATGTACATCGAAATATCCATCGTTAAATAACGAGAGTTTGAATTTAATTTAATTAAATCGAGATTTTTTATGTAGAAGTCATCGGTTGTGGTACAAATGGGAGCGTAACATTGCGTGCGTGTGTGTGTACGAGTGAAACGTA
This sequence comes from Homalodisca vitripennis, assembly GCF_021130785.1. Classification (NCBI taxonomy): domain Eukaryota; kingdom Metazoa; phylum Arthropoda; class Insecta; order Hemiptera; family Cicadellidae; genus Homalodisca; species Homalodisca vitripennis. Next base: position 3,446 of record NW_025788759.1, read on the forward strand.
GAATGGACATCGTGCTGTGATTTGTCGTTCCTATCAGAGCAGTTTAACGCGTTTTATCAGCATTGTATCCACGTATTGTCCACACAGTACAAGTGCATTATTTTATATTCTTCTTTGTGGAGGAAAACTTTACTGGCACAAATATTAACACGTCATGTGGAAGAAATTTTTAAATGTAAAGTTGCATAAGCGATGTAAAAACGAACTTATTCCAGGATGGACTACAAATAAGAAAGAACAAATGTATAAAACTCCTACTATCTAATACAACTATTTTGAGCCAATATCTTTGTTTAATGTTCGTTAGACTTTACCCAAAAGTTTACGATATCTTTAAATCTCTAATCGATGTAAAACAAACTCCTAGGAGGTCGCCCTTGAGTGGAATGTCTCGTGATTTTCAAGAGTATTATATTATACAAAAATATTGTTTGATAACAATAAAAAGTAATTCCGAAATACAACTAAACTTAGTTTTAGAACGTTAAAGTCATTTAAAATATTTGGAGAAACTCAAGTGAACGACTCAATAAAGAGCCCAATTATTCTTAACTGTACATGTCCACATTAATAATTCTAGAATTTGTCTATGTAGTATGTAGTACTTACCTGTCTTCATAGTACCTGCCCATTCTGACCAAACGGCTTTATAATAGAATAAAGTAGTTTTTTAGTTCACAAATACGTGGGGATCTTAAGTATTTTAAAATCGAATCTTTAAAACATTTTAAAGCTCTTCCATGAATATCGATAACCCCAGTATGTTTTAGCAAAGATTTTGTTTTTCATTAAGTACCCTTATAAAATACTTCAAAAAAAGGGGGGTAGAGTTCAGAATCAAATGCTATTAGAGTTTAAGTATTTTCATAAATGTCCCGATTTTCATTATAAAATGCCTTTTAAACGGTATAAAATTGTGAAATAGAATATAAAGTAAGTGTATTGCAAGAGACATAAAGAATCTCTAAGGATATCAACAGGAGATAAAGAATAGTTTATCCTCCAAGTAAGCGGTTCGTGTTTCTAATATAAAACGCAGTATTTTACGAGAAAAACTTCTCTCATACGGTGCAATGAAAACTTAGGCTTTGTTCCACTATGTTTACCGGAAATAAATCCTACAAAATGCTGTGTAACTAAATTTTATGTGTGTGAATAATTTTGTTTCCCTCAGACCTTTATATATGTTTAAGTACTTTATTTCCGTTTTTTTTATTTCATAAATATTAAAATTTTTTGACAGGCATTAGGTCTTCCGATCGAATTCTTTCGGATATACTTACTAGAAGGGAAGAAACAAATTCAAAATAATCCCAAAAGACTGTGACGTGAAAGTGGTAGCATTACTCGCCCTTCAAGTGAGAGTGACAGGGTTTGAGAGTCCCGGTGGAACAAAATACTTTTCGTGAATCAATCTTGACATTGAACATCTATTATCGTTTTATCTAAATTTCATGATTATGTAGGTAATTTTTTATTCATAAAAACATTTCTGTAATGTTGATGTTACAGCAGAATTTAAATAGATGCATGGGACAAATGATAATAGAATTTGGAACATTTACCATCGTTATATGTTACAATAAAAGTAATAAACACTACTTCGCTTTGAGGGATACAAAAGTCTACCCTCTTGTGCACAGGGTTTAAATGGTCCTAAAACATTACAAACCTAATCATTGCGGCAATGGGCTACCACTCAAAGTTTAAATAATTATTGTTATATATGACGCAATGCATGGAGTGCAGACTGAAGAGTATGAACCCAAACAATTCTTCACCTTCGTTATTTCGGGTATGACGTGTTCATGTTCCTGGCCCCTGTGCTGTTGTTCATTCCATGTTATAATTAATAATTATTGTAACTTTAAGTGGCAGTCCATTGCTGCATTTTTTACTTTTATTAATGAGTTTTTTGTACGCCTCAAGAAGAGGGTAGATTTCAATAATTGAAACGTAGTGTTATACTATTTTGTAAGGTATAACAATTGTAAATTTTCTAAATCGTCCAAGAGGATCTTACAGTATTTTAGGCCCAATATTTAATGCATCAAGAAGTAATGAACATCATGTATGTACGGAAGAAGAGCGATCAATCAGTGTTCCGGTACTATACTATAAACCGTATGTGGCTCTCAACTCCCTCTGAAACATTTCCGTATACGCTAATATAGTTAAATATATCAATTCATATGATATTCGTATGGAAACTGTCACATTGGCCACAGCAATGCTCTTCTGTGCTGTTCTTAGGTAGGAATATCGATTAACACCATGGTTCACATACATAGACTGGGTGGCGTATCTTTACAAACAACCTTTTGACACCATAGATACTGTCCTAGCGTTAAAAGAATGTTCAGTAAAATTATTCTGCTTATTAGTAAAGGTTTCGCCATTCTCGTAATTTATGAGGTCCTATAACACAGTCTTTTTTCTTCTCGGTCAAACAACTGTATTTTGTTGTTGTCAAAACTAATGAAAATGCCTATCCTTTTAAGAACGCACATGGAGAACGAGATTGGTAAGATATGGTGTGAACGAGCGTAGTTATAATAATCTTGTAATCAAACGAAAAGTTTAGATGTAAGTACGAGTAAAAGCAGTATCAATAAAGAGCTCTTTTAGTATCAATAAAGTATTACTTAGCTGAAGAGAGTTACTCTACTTGTCTACAAGTCTTGTTTATAGAGCGAACTTTAATAAAAGAAAACTTAATAAGAACCTGCGTCTAGTGCTATTGTGCTAACTTTTCCAATAACTTAACTTTTGTAGCATCAGACTCGATATATAAATTGTATTGATATAGAATTGTACGCAAAGTTATATAAGAAATAACAAATACAATTAATTGGTTAATTAAACTTACTGAAAATTACTAGACTACAATTTTCATGAAGGTAGTAAAGTATTAAATATTGTTTACGCTGACAAAAAACCAAAATTGAATTTGTTGTCATTAAATAAGTATAGGCCTACAACTAAGGCCATTAAAAATGTAATTTGAGCCTAAAATTGAAATTTATCCTTAATATAATATACTATATCGTACGATTCGACATATTATATCGCACTTTTTCAAGCTTTAAAACCGTTTTAATATAATAACAAAATGAGAAAAAAGGAATGAGACCAATAACATTGTGTGCACAATCATCGCATGTGTGTGGATGCTCATCATTCAACGGCTGTGTGTATAAACAATAATCTACTGTCAAATAGAGAAAACTATATAGAACCGTCAAGGATTGATCATGCATATTTTTTAACCAAAAAACTTTTAGAGGGATAAACGATTTATTGTTGGCCACTCGACCGAAAAAAACACTCGAACGAACACTCGAGCAGAAGATTTTATGACCAAGCCGACGAGAAGGGGGCGTTTGTTTGCTTGTAGAGTGCTTCACATGTGCCAGTCTCGTGTAATGTGGCCTAAACACATCCAATCATTACAAATATTTGCTTCCCTCAAAAAAAAAGAGGCGGGGATTTAGAGCCTCGACGCAAGAACTTTTATTGTTGGCCACTCGACGAGCGAGCAGATATGACTCGTTGCGACAGGTGATCACATCGTGCAGTCTAGTGGTGTCCTGAAGCCGGACAAAACGACACGTCTTTACAGATCCGAATGCTCCTAACCGATGAGCACGAGAGACGACGAGGTAAATACGCTAGGCTCGATTAGATTTAAGGATGAGACGAGAGGTCCACTCGACGCGGACATGAGCGAGAGCAGATAATCTTATATATGCCGCGTTGATATGCTGTAGAGTGTCACATGTGTCAGTCTCTTGTATGTCCTAACACACCTCTTTTACAAATATTATTCTCCTAACAAAAAAACATTTTTAAGAGTGTGATACGATTTTATTGTTTGGCCACAATTCGACCGAGCGAGCAGATATGACCGCGTTGTTTGCTGTAGAGCGCTCACATGTGCCAGTCTCGTGTATGTGCTAAACACACCTCTTTACAAATATTATCTCCTAACAACAACATTTTAGAGAGATACTATTTATTGTTGGCCACTCGACCGAGCGAGCAGATATGACCGCGTTGTTTTGCTGTAGAGTGCTCACATGTGTCAGTCTCGTGTATGTCCTGAACAAACTTCTTTACAAATATTATCTGCTAACGAAAACATTTTAGATGGATACTATTTATTGTTGGCCACACGACCGAGCGAGCAGATATGACCGCGTTGTTTGCTGTAGAAGTGCTCACATGTGTCAGTCTCGTGTATGTGCTGAACAAACTTCTTTACAAAATATTATCTGCTAACAAAAACATTTTAGAGGGATACGATTTATTGTTGGCCACTCGACCGAGCGAGCAGATATGACCGCGTTGTTTGCTGTATGAGTGCTCACATGTGTCAGTCTCGTGTATGTGCTGAACAAACTTCTTTACAAATATTATCTGCTAACAAAAACATTTTAGAGGGATACTATTTATTGTTGGCCACTAGACCGAGCGAGCAGATATGACCGCGTTGTTTGCTGTTAGAGCGCTCACATGTGCCAGTCTCGTGTATGTCCTAAACACACCTCTTTTCAAATATATCTACACCCTCTCTGCACCAAACGTCCAATAACATAGTTTAACAATACGAGTGACTCGTTTTACCGCTGACATCGTAGAAAACCCTTCTTAAGAATTAATTATGAGATTCGTTTCTTTTTATACTAACTGATGATACTGTTATTTCTGTATGAAAACTAAGAATTTAAATGAGAATTTCAGATGTAAAATTATTAATTAATATTGTAAATATTTTAAAACGAGACAGCTATTCAAAATAAATGTGTCAGTAAAGCCAAAGCACCTAATCAATAAATAATTTTTCATAGGGGATTAGTTGTGGAGCTACTTCAATTTCATTAGTTACTGAAATGATTTGTATAATTTGCAATGACATTCCTATAGTTTGTCCATATCCAGATGACTCATGAATCAAAAAGTAATCAATCAATAATTTATTTTTGCTCAATATGAATTTAAAATTTTTTGAATATTTGTCGATACACATAAAAACCTCTAGTTTATTTTTTATAATATTATTAATTCATAATGAACTAGTTCCATAGTAAATACTACATAAAGACATGTACTTTCTTTCCCATCATTGAGCTCCTCAAGTGTGTCTTTTCAAAGAATGTCCTACCAGCAAGGTCCTACCTCACCTTTCAGTTTAAATGCATTGAGAGAATTAATATTTGTAATCGATGAATTTTTTACTTTTGCAGGGATAAACGTAAATCCCTTCCGACATCAGACATTTCCTTGATTACCCTCTAACGTCGCTTTGGTCATCCATCAAACACCTTTTAACCGAGTCAATAAAAGAGAATCAGAACGTTGAAGATGGATGGATGTTCTGTCACATGGTAACAAAATGCAGTAGGGCACTGTTGCATAAGTAAATAAATCTTTGAAGGGTTTGACTTTTTTGCACCGAGATATTGCGTCAACCACCCCCAATATCAGGTATTTCCTTGATTACCCTCTTCGCTTTGTCATCCAGTCAAACACCTTTTAACCGGGTCAATAAAAGAGAATGAGAACGTTGAAGATGGATGGATGTTCTGTCACATGGTAACAAAATGCAGTAGGGCACTGTTGCATAAGTAAATAAATCGTTGAAGGGTTTGAATTTTTTGCACCGAGATATGCGTCAACCACCCCAACATCAGTATTTCCTTGATTACCCTCTAACGTCGCTTTGTCATCCATCAAGCACCTTTTAACCCGGGTCAATAAAAGAGAAACGAGAAACGTTTGAAGATGGATGGATGTTCTGTCACATGGTAACAAAAATGCAGTAGGGCACTGTTGCATAAGTAAATAAATCGTTGAAGGGTTTGAATTTTTTGCACCGAGATATGCGTCAACCACCCCAACATCAGGTATTTTCCTAGATTACGCTCAAACGTCGCTTTGTTATCCATCAAACAACCTTTTTACCCGTTCAATAAAACAGAATGAGAACGTTGAAGATGGATGGATGTCCTGTCCACATGTTATAGAAAGTTTAAATACAGGACATGACAAACGACCATATACATTATTGAATAGACTGAACTGATCGCTTTATCGGCCCAGTGCTGACGTATGCTAGATGGATTTTATTTAATGTCCTATAAAATGTATACCCAGTTTATTTTTCTGAACACACTGTTTCTATTTAAAATGTATTACCTATATCTAGAGGTTTCTAAAGTAATACTACATAAATATACCTCTAGTAATTGGATGTTCATTTCTGTTACTAAGGTTTTATACCCCAGTGTTTTAAAATTTGAGTATGTATTCACAACCATATATCAATGTACCGTGTATGCGTAAAATCAGAATAATCGCCATTATTAACGCTTCTAAATTCTAAGGAGAGTTTTTCAAGTAAATGGCATGCTCAAGTTTGATGGTGGGGAAATCGTAAGAAATCGGGCGCAGGGTAGCAACATTTGTAACATACGTAGTTAATAAGAACACTGTTTGTTGTATGGTTTTACCCAAAATTGAACATATTAAATATGATAAATGTTTGCTCAGGACGGTATTATAGCGACACACTTTTGGGACAAGGGAGTGGACCATACAGGGTTTGAACCAATTTATAATATATGAATTAAAACTTTGTGTAATGGATTTTAATCAAATTTTCATGAATGTTTTGTTGGATAAAATAATAACAAAGATATTTATCTTATCAGGTATACAACTAATGATCTATTAAGAAGATTTCTTAATAAAGATTATACTACTTATGTATATGTAATATTGGTATCTCTGTTGGTGTCACGGTGTAAAGAGTTTGGTATTGATGTAAAGAGGCTTCTTAGAATCCAAATTCTTTTGGATGTATTCTGACCAACATGACGTCAGATTCTAGCAGTCCGGGTCTGTCACACAGCGTCAGACTCTAGACGATGCACTAAGAGGAAGGTTACTGAATTGAATTCAATATTGATAATTGGTTTTTCTTTCCCGACGTACAAAATAATGAAATAAATTGTCATTTGAAGTAAGTTTTATAAAGAAATTAACAGGACGGATTTTCAATATGCCGAACCGTAATTAGTTATTCAAAAGGTATAAATTCTCACGTCTTTAATTTTATTTCACGGATTTGATATATTATAAAACACTGGTCCTAAAATGGATTGATTGGTCTTTTCAATAAAAAAACTAAATAAATGAATATAGTCTTCAATAATATATATGGACATTTCATATCTAAACAGGACATATTTAATAGTATGTGTTTAGTTCATTTTTAAAATTATTTGTATTCCTAAAGAAACTCATCAGCGGTCAAATCGGTGCTTCACACTACAATCGCCAGCGCTAAAATTTGTGATTATGACGACAACTGTTTAATATCATGTATAGACCCACAGTAATGCACATGACAGGATAAGGAAGATTAGACACACACGCTGGGTTACCCACAAAACTTCATTAGTGCTCAGATCGGTGCTTCACACTAACAAATCGCCAGCGCTAGACTATTGGTTCGGTTTGTGACTGCATCTGTTCAATATCATGTACAGACCCACAGTAATGCACATGACAGGAAAAGGAAGATTAGACCACACGCAGGATTACCACAAAACTCATTAGTGCTCAGATCGGTGCTTCACACTACAATCGCCAGCGCTAGACTATTGGTTCGGTTTGTGACTGCATCTGTTTCAATATCATGTACAGACCCACAGTAATGCACATGACAGGAAAAGGAAGATTAGACCCACACGCTGGGTTACCACAAAACTCATTAGTGCTCAGATCGGTTGCTTCACACTACAATCGCCAGCGCTAGACTATTGGTTCGGTTTGTGACTGCATCTGTTCAATATCATCGTACAGACCCACAGTAATGCACATGACAGGAAAAGGAAGATTAGACCACACGCAGGATTACCACAAAACTCATTAGTGGTAAAATCGGTGCTTCACACTACAATCGCCAGCGCTAGACTATTTGTTTCTGTTTGTGACTGCATTTGTTCAATATTGAGCGTACTAGTTTAAAAAGTAGGACATATAATGTCTACTCATCGATGAATGTTTTTACTATCTGAATATTATCCACCGCAAATATTTAATATCTTGAGATTTTAAATAAAGATCCTCTAAACAGACACATTCTCGTGTTTATATTGTGTTGTAACAAAGTTGTATTATTTCGTATTATATTGGTGGACTATGTATTTGACTTTTACAATAAACATGATGACGCAGTAGCAAGGCACACTGCCAACAGTTCTCTGTACGCCCACTGCATGCGAGCTACATACAGTCTGTAAACACTTACCCGACTTGCCGCTTGACCTCTTTATATAATGTACGAGTTTCATGTGAGAGATTCTTCTTCTTCTTCTGGATAACATAAAGTTATCCTACACCCATCAGTAATCTTTTGTTCTCATGTAGTTGTAAAATAATCATTCGTTGAGAGGGTAAACTTGTTATAGAATATAGTAGAAATATTAGCTTAGGAGATTGGTAGTTTAGTATAGAATGTGGATTAGTATCGTGGTAGCGTAATAGGAAGAACAGCACAGTAGAGAAAGTAGATAATTACATGTCGTAAGTAGAATAGAAATGTGTTCTCTTAGACAGTGTAGCTGCGTAGTGGTGGTAGCTATTTTAAGAGAATAGTTTAGTAAGAAAGGTAGCTTAGTAGAGAGGATAGCTTAGTAGAAATGTTACCTTAGTTGAGTATAGCGTAGTTGGTGTGTATCAGTAGTAAGAGAGAACTGAGAAGTTATTGACATGACAGATGGATTGGAACTATCACTGGGTATAGTGAAGTGGTAACAGAGAGAGGCAGTATCGGTTGTGCCTTATTTTTAATTAACAGCCAGCCAGCCGGTGCAGGATACAGGGTCCCATGCTGATGATTTTGTATATATATATATATATATATATATATATAATATATATAATATATATATATATATAATTCAAATAAACATTGAATCACAAAAAGTACTTGCTCCGCCGGGAGTCGAACCCGGATCTCTCACTTGCCGGGTGAATGTGCTACCATTACACCACAGAGCGCTTACTTTTTTCCGATTCAATTATTTTGTAATTTGGCCCTATCTTGTCACATATGCGTTTTAAATAAGCAAACTAACATATGATCGTAAGACGAAATACCTGTCAAACGACTTTTATTTACATTAAACTGTATAAATGGCAATAGCCTTATTTAACTTCAATAAACATTGAATCACAAAAAGTACTTGCTCCGCCGGGAGTCGAACCCTGATCTCTCACTTATATGTATTGTGTGTATATATATAGATATATATATATATATATAATACAATCTTCAATACACTTTTGAAGAAAGAGTATGACAACGCTACGTGCTGTGAAGGATCGAACTTTTCAAGTTTTAAATTAAAAAAACTCATTGTACACACATTGAAGTCTAAAAATGTACATAATAATTCCCGCATTAGTTTAAAATTTAAAAATACATAATTTCCATTTTTTCACGCCCAAACAATTCCAAATATTGAGATTACTCATTTACCAAATACCAAATATTAGAACTATATTGTTCTTTAAATTCCTTAAATCTCTTGTTCAATATTTAATAAATATATAATGAAATATTTATAACAAATACCAATATTTTATTTTCATGATTATTTGATATAAAGTATCAAAATGCTTATTCAACATTCTGAGTTGACGCTTCAATAGATGAGGAAATCCGTGATGCTGGGAAGTTCCTAAGATAGAGAGAAATGCCCCGGAACCAGGACCTTACAAATATTATCCTGATTTGCCAGAATCTAAGGAGCGGAGAGCCAGGAGGCTGGGTATTATTATTTAAAAATATATCTAAATAACTTTGGTCCAGTGGAAGCAAAAACACATGTTTTTCATTTTAAACAAACCAGAGTTTTAAAAGATCATGCTACACTGATTATAGTATATGAATAATCCGATAAGCTTCCTTAATATTATATAAATCGTAATTCATATATCTAACCACAACTATTATGGGTTAATGTATCTCAGCAACTAATTTGGTGTTATTTCTTAGTTTTGATCGCGGGAATATGAATTCTAGATGTCAACTTAAGAAGGGATGTCATTTGTTTACCAACCTTCCAGTTTTTGCCTTAAAGCCGAAGAAAACAATCTATAACCGGACCTATGTAACACCAGTAGTTTTTATCAAAACTCGGAATTTAGAAACCCAAAACCTTAGTGCTAGATAAAACTTTCATAATTGTAATCAAATTATATAAAAAGGAAAATATACTTACAGATCTAACATCGGATATCAAAGATAAGGACATTTGGGCCCG
>NW_025788760.1:0-11029 GCF_021130785.1 Homalodisca vitripennis
TTAATTCTAAAAAAAATTGTAATTATTTTACATTTCCTCAATCCAAATTTAACTGACACTTACAAGCTTGTTGACACCACTTGGAAGTTTGGAAAATAATTGGTTAAAAATATCTTGTTTTATATTTAAATGCTTATAAAAATATGAACTGTAAAGCGGCTTCTTGATCAGTAGTGTAAATCAATTACCCAATTAATAATAACTTGAACCATATCCTAAGAACCCCCTTATTTAAGGGGAGGAAATCTCTGAGTTGACTCAGTTTGGTCACCTAGAAGCATCGGTACACACAGATATCAAATACGAAAGTTAACTTAACTAACTTTTTACTCCAGCTGCACCAGTGGTCGAATTTTTAAAAAACATCTAATACATTGTACTAAATTATATATTTTAAACACTGTTACCTAAAATTTCTACCGTACATGATACCAAACAACCTGCTGATTATTCTATCACATTACCGTACTCTCAAAACTGGTAGGAACATTGCACTATGGGCCATTTTACTTAACAGTGGCTTAATGAGAAAAACAGAGAAATTAAACACTTAACATGCCTCAAACAATCCATTTCTTTCCCAGACTACAGTTCGAAAAATAACAAGGACTTCACAACCACCAAACACCTCAATAAAACGATTATATTGTGAAAGTTGCATGGAACTTAATCAGGATTTCTCCCATTATAACCATTATATAAAAAATTTTTTTTTTATAGAAAAGCAGGATTTGTCTATTCCGTGACAATTTGCTATTGTTCAGTTTGAAGTGAGTAAACAAGTGAAATGCAGTAACAATAATTTAAACTACGTTTCGGGAGATCTGCAAATCTTGATCTCTTCTTTCAGGTAAAATTAACCAGAACCTAATACATAAATTACAAACTAGGGTTTAAAATAAAACAAATTCGTTACCAAATACGCGTGAATTATGTGGCACGCCTAAGTCAGGAATACAACAACCTATCATGTTGGTTTTGTACAACCACTTCACTAACTCATATAAACATTTGCCACTTAATAAAAAACTCTATACAAATAACACGTAAGTCATTAAAACTAAAATACGGAACACAGGGTCCCATACAATACGTCTTCACATCGACGATCTACTAACCACCTGACGATCTGACCAGAGGGACTAGCCAATGGCTAATCGGTCAATGGCTGGCTAAAAACAAGATGTCGGAAAAATACAAGGGAAAGGGGGTTACAGGGAATGGGCCCTTTTTGTTTTATTAATTAGGTGTTCAATAAAGCGAGAGATTGAACTTCTTAAAACCATATTGTGGACTTCCGCATTGGGTTTTGTACAAATAACTGATCTGTTGTCGATACGTTTTGGTTTTTCTCTTTAGAGTTCATTTTTTTTAGAATTTGAGCATCCAAAAGCGGGCCCTACCCTAATCATAGACTCTGATGGTTGACTGAATTGGTTGGTGTCTGGTGCCAATTGTAATGTATGTTAGCCATCAAGTTAATTTCCTTTTTGAAGGAAATGTGGTTCCCAATGTATATTTTGATTGGCTTCATCCCACATTCATAAATGATGGTCTTGCGGGACCCAAAACAATTTTTTACTCTTTCTGTGAAGACCTCATTCTCTGTGTTTTCTTTGTGCTCTTTTTATCCATTAACGTTTAAGATTTGGTCTTTTTGGGTCTTCGCAGTCTAATGGTATTTCCCCTAATTGCAGCCATTTACAATTTGTATTACTGTAAACACAGTTTTTTTTCGTGAATCTCTGTGTGCCATTTTTTTGGTTTTGTTTTTTAACGAGGACTTTTATTCTAATGAGTGTTATGTGTTTTAAAAAACGCGGAATTCTAAATGTTGTAACTTTCTACCTACTCTATCCTTACATTTTTCCCAACTTCTTCTATACGATAAATTCCCGGCACATAAGGGATTGACATAAAACGCAAAAGTTATCTACAATTGCTGGTAGTTTTCTCTGACTCAGGATCATGAAGTCTTCTGGTTCGTTTGCACTTATTTATTACTAATTGAGGGTATCCGCATTGCTTGATCGCTGAGATCCGATTAAATTTTCTTAAATTCTTTCATTTTAGTTCTCATCTTATATCTGAGCACGAAAGCTCTTTGGGCTCTATTAATACAACGAGTAGGGCTAACTCCCTTCTTATTGACAGGAATTTTTGTAATGGGTTGGATTGATAATTTAAATAATATTTTTCCTTTTGTGTGTGGTTATCTTTCGAGTAAATACAGATTGTTCCTATAAGGAACATCCCATATCTTCATTCAATACACACACATTACACAACAAATAACCTGTTCATTAACAAACAAAGAATAAAATATAGTAAATAGTAATGTAAGGTAGGGATTTTGCCGCCCCTTAGGACTTATAATAGGCTTCATCAGTCCTATAAATATATATGATTATATTTGTGGAAAATATAAATTACATTTAAATAAGTTTGAGATTTTTAGGGCCTAATATTAAATACTGATTGGCTCCTTTCAAATCACAATGCAGTGGTTTTGTTAACCTTCCTAAATATAAGTTCTAGTAATGTTGAAAAAAAATATTAAAAATAAAGGAAAAAAAAATATGTGTATTTTAAAAAAAGTGGTTTTTTTCGAGATGGAACTAGATATGTTTGTAAATTATTTAAAAACAGAATAGTTAGAGTTTTGGACATTAGTATGAATGTTATCACTAAATTACAATAGATTTTTATATATACATTTTGTTAACAGAATTGAGATGCTTTTAGCTTTCCCCCTTTAAAACTGCTATAATAGAAAGAAAATAAAACAAACAAGAAGTTTCACTATAAAAGGCAAGATGTCCTAATAACGACATTCTCTATAGATTGGTAATATACACATAGCACTTGCTTACCGCTAAATTTAGATTTTGGAGTCTCGCAGTTTAAAAATCAACATGAAAAATTTTGGAATAATAAATGTGTGTTGGCTTTGTCATTAACTGAGAGATATATTCCAAATATTTAAAGTCTAAGTCAGCGTTCATTATATAAAAATTTCACAAATCAGAACTCGATATCACATGTAGGCGGAGCATACCAGAAAGGAAATCTTTAGCACCATTGCCTTCACTTAAGAAGATATGCTTTTAAATTGTTTCACTTAAGGTGTCCAGAATTAGACAAGAAGAGAAATCAGACACCCTCAGATATCTTTCTCAGCTGATATAAACTAATTAACTCCAAAATGATAAGAAGAACGAGGTCCATCAAACAGGGAAATGGAGGGGAAGGGAAAGAATCAGATAACAGCTCACTATATCAGCTTATATACCAACATTAACACAAAGCATATTATTGTTTCAAACAAGTGAATGACAAAATCATACCGTAGCTCAGTGTAATTGATTTTGTTTTCCAATTTTCCGTCTTACCGTTCTTCTGCGCAAAAAAACATAAGATACAAGATATTAATAAAAACCGTTTGAATTAAAATAGTTAACAAAAAAGCACCAATATTTATCTATTTACAAAAGAGGGCAATTGGAAAAAATTATGGAAGTAAAAGGGAAAAACACCTAGAGTTACACAGGGGGAAAAGTTACTCATAACAAATACAAAAACCAAGTACTTTGAGATTAAATTATGTTTATACCCAGCGCCAATAAATAAAGAAGTATTCAACCAACATGTTGTAAAAAGGATAGTCAAAACTAAACGATACTCACCACCAGTTAAGAGTTAATAACATCACATAGCCAATGACTAATATAATAGGGAATACATCCCAAATCAAACTGTTTGAGCACAAACGTGTGTGAGAATAAAGAGAACTAGGTGTAATTAGAAAGTCTTTATGCCAAGAAGGGACCACATGTTTTTGGAATAAATCAATTGTATACAAATATAAAGATCCTACATTTATTGCAAAATACCTTTAAAGACAAATGTAATTTTTTTATTGGTATGGTTATTAATCTTGATTTAATTTACCACTAAAAGGTAACTGTAAATTGGTGTATCACCTGTATCATTATTATTAAAAAAGCCTTACTCAAGACAAATGTGTCTCAAATTGTCATATACCTTTGTTGCCCACAAGGTGTTCGAGGGGAAAAGTGTCAAAGTTGTGATTCCTTAAATTTTCCCTTTAAAAAAATAAAACTAAATTATTGCTAAACTAAATCGGATTGGAGTTTTGTAATGAAAGGTGTCACATATATCATCTTAATTAAAGCTGCTGAATAACTGTGATTTAGGACTGAAAACCTCTCAATTATCATTTAAAATCAAATCACTAATAATTCGTCTTCTTATAAATAGAGGAGTTGTTTTCCCAGGATAAAACTTAAATTACTACTCAAAATTCAACCAGTTTTTAAAAAAAGGGTGTTGTGTGAAGGAACAGATGTTAAAACAAACTAACCCAATATAGTCCAGTGTCCAGGTGTAAGTGTATGTTTCTTAAAGATATTTTAAAGAAAAAAAGTTATAAAAAGGTATAAAGGTTTATCTTAAATACTTTTGAAAGCAAATTATCTTTTTATAATAAAAAGAAATATGGATTGCAGAGTAAAAAGGCCTTAGCACAGGTTTCGAGCCTTAGTATATGACAATATCTATATAATAAAAATTTACTAAAGTTCTGGGAAGGCAGGTTGTTAGGGCCACTTGCAGGTGTTGTTCCTGTGACTTGTCTAATGGTTTTTGATTGTGTGGACCACTCAGTATTACTGAGATCGTAATGTTCTGTATCATGGTGGCGTTCAGAGATTTATTGCTCTGATCTTTAAATTTATTTACAAAATTAACCATTTATATCTTTGATAATAGCAAAGAACAGTAATAATTACCGATAACTTAATCCAAAACATGTCTTTCAAGGTATGGTGGAGGAAACACGAAAGTTTGGTGCCAATAACTCAAAGGATCCTTATATTGGGGACCCGATAAACTTACTCTTGTTCTTTAAAATATATATATAAGCATCTTTCTAGTAGTCCATTAGTAGGGACGTATAAATTTCTTAACTTTGTTTTCTTTACCGATGGATTTTACGAATAGCAATTTTAAAAAAGAAAAACACGAACCAATAGATTTTTGCTTTAGATTGATAACAACTTTCCAGACTATTGTATGGTATTAACTAAATAAATGAGATGGAGGACGGCTTGGTTTATACTGCCCTGAGTGGAGAATGTTATTTTTAATAGAAAACGTCAAAGTAATTTAGAATTCTTGATCATTGTTAATAAAATTACTGGGTTTTGTGTTAACAAGGAAAATTCTTTACCAAAATTGGCCATTAAAATTCATCTAGGTCATATTGCATTCTAGATGATAAACATTAAGTGGAAAGGTTTCATCTACTAGGTGAATATCTTAACAGAAGAATGAAATTTAAAATCAATATTAAGCCTTCATTTTTGGTCTTTTTGGCACTTCAAGGATTACTGTTGCAATTTTGTGACAAACTGATTTAACCCAATTTATCCTTCACCAACCCACACGTGATTGTGCTAAATCTGATATATTTGCTCCGTTAACAGCGACTAAATTTTGGACCGAAAAATGCGCGTGTTGGTTAAACGGATATATCCTTCATCATAATAGTATATTTTTGTTGTTATTTAATAAAATTTTTAGTTTGACCTCGTGGGAATCCGCTTAGAGTTCAAAGGGTAAGTGTTGAAATATCTTGTATCCGGATAAAGCAGCAATGTTTACAGTTTGGAGCCTCTATTTGGCGCGTCGCAGTGGGTGGGTTATGGGCCATTGGCCTTTGAAGTGTCACCAATTGTGGCGGTGATTTAGTGGCCTCAGTTCTTATTTTGTTTCTTCTTTTACGGCGAAAATCAATTTACGCGGGGTTGGTAAACAGATATATCAACACTCCGGGGGGCCAACTGATGCATTATTTTAAGTGTTTTAACTGCTGGTTTTTGCCATTAACTATTTATTTCAAATGTTGGTGTCCGTTATAAGGCCTTATACTGTTTCTATGCAATGTGCTATAAATTCACTGACAGGTATTTATTTTGTTTAAAAATATTATTGAAAAAAATGTGTTAAAAAAATATAGGGGGTTCTTGAATTATTTTGTATGATACTGTAATTATTTTTTTATTTTTGCATATCCTTAATTTAGGACCCACCTTACATGACTAATCTGAAAAATAAAAATTAGAGTTGGTTTACAAAATAAAAAATGGTCAAAAAAAAAAAATGTTGTAAAGAGTTAATAACAATTAACAAACGTATAATGAGCTCCAATAATTGAAAGATTTAAATTCTGCGTGGGAAAGGGTTTTTTTTAATTAAAGTTAGTTGTTACCATAGCTATGTTGCGAGTCAATCTCAGATTATCGTTATTTGTGTTTGTGAGCACAGGTGTCAGGAATTTAAAACAGTATTGAGACTCTAAAAACCTGTTAAATACGTTTATCATAACTAATAAGATTTCCAATCCAAGAACTTCACATTGTAACAAATAATTTTTTTTTTTTTGACAAACTTTTATTTACACATCTGTTTCAGATATTCTCTAGTACAATAAGTAATAAATTAGATTAAAATAATAAATTAACACGAGGGTTTAGACTCTATATTCCTCAGCGATAGAGCTAAACCACAATCATAAGACAAGAAAGTTTGAAATTAGAAACCTAAGAAGGTAAGTCCAGGAATTGAGTGTCTCTTCAGACGGTGTAAACTGAAGCACTATTATTCACAAATCAGATTCATCGCAACGGTAGTTCGGTAAACATTGAGAATAACAGCTTGCTCTTGGTTTAACTTCCTGCTTGTTTGCGAGTTATTTCCTCTGTTTACTGAATGGGAAATTTTGCGTGTCTTTGATTCAAGTATTAAATTGATTAGTATATATACCACGGAGCTTCCAGGGATGTTCTGAAGGACTTTTAGACTGAAAACGTTGGAGAATTTCGATGTTGGAGTTATGGCTGTGTAACCCATAAGCTGTTATTTACCATAATGTCCCCAAAACAGGGTGTGCTTCCAAATAATCACCTTCTTTTGTATACTAACCAACTTATTTTTCTATAATGATAATTTTCCGACCTCTTGTTTTAAAGGCCCCCCAGGATATTTTTTTGAATTATTTTGAGTTTTAAAAATAATCTTTTCGTTGCCAGATATGAGAACGCCAAATGTGTTAGTCTTCAGGTGCTAGATGGCCTATACCCAGATATTCTCACTTCTTCAGGATTGGGGGGAGCAGGAGGGACATTATTAAGAGAGACAGCGTCGGGGGGGGGACAGTTAGCAGGCCTTGTTGTTGAAGAAGTTACATGAGTGGACTTGGTTTTCATTAACCATTCACCCTCCATCATCACTAAGCCACTCCGGACAAAGAGTCATTCACAAGCTCAGATTGTAAGTCGTATGGTGCTGCAGTTTCCTGGGACTTCATGACGAGGCTAGTATACGCTGGTTGATCATCCAGCAAACGGTGGACCAATTGGTGACATCTGGCTCAGTACAGGTTATGTCATATTGGTGAAGAGGGTTGTAGAAAGATGGGACTCCATACAAATAGTGCCTTGTGGATTACAGCCCGCCTCAATTTTGTGGGACTGGTCGGAGTAATTCGTCTTGAAAAATTCTTGACTCAGAAAAAAAACCTGTTTGACAAATAGGGACTTGATGACCATTAGAAAGAAAAGAATTGAGCGAACAAGTTAGTTTTAATTTTATAGAGGAGACCCTCATAGCCCAAAACTTTATCAAAATGCCTGGACTGATATCAAAGGAAAAAAAGCCGCCGAAGCAAGTATCTTTTTTGCTTCCAGTTCTTCCTTCTAACTACAATTGACCACACGATTGAAATCTGCTCCAAATGGTAGAGTGCTTCCCTGGCGGGGGGAACACCCAAACTGATGGTTTGGGGAATTAAGGTTGCGCTATCCAATAACTTGCTGAAAATCGTTTTTTTAGAAAAAAGTCTTCTCAAAAAACTTTTTTGAAGTCACATGGCAAAGTTAGACTTATGGGCCTATAAGAAATCTAACTTGATGTGGAGGCTTTCCCAGGTTTAGTTCTACCATGGAGTCAATTTCCGAATATAATTTCCAACTGTGCATGGAAAAATGTCATATTATCAATATTGCGTTTTTGAATGACAAAAGTCAAAATACATAATTAGCTTTCCTCGTCAGTTCTTTTATAAATCCTTCCTGCATTGTGTAATGAGGGTCTTACCTAGGAGCTTTTGCTACGGCTTCAATTGGTTTCACCAATTCATTTCAGTTACTTCAGAGAGCAGAGTAAAGGGTACTGAACATGGAATGGAAAAGTGAAAGTTGGGTAGTGTGATTCTAATAAGTAATTCAATTTCTGGGTCAGGAGCTTGAGCCTGAGTCACTGGGCGTTTGAAACAACAATCGCGGTATAATGTGCGTAGCGAATACCTCAGCTTTTCTCCTTGTTGTTCTTGGCCCAGCCCACCACATGGCAAGACTAATCTGGAGGAATCGGCACTCTTGGACTAGTCATGTGATTAGTAGTTTTCCACCATTGAATATTTTGTGTCGCTTCATTGTAGGCGTTAGACTGTGCAGTTAAAAAATCCTGAAACCTATTCATTATTGAAGTTAAGACTAACAAAACCGTTTTCAAATCCCGCACCGCGTCTATTATTGACGTAGTTGTTTTTATCACGAGGATTCATGGAATTTTAGACTCCAAATTCCTACGAAAGTCTTCTTTTTTGAGCAATATTTTTCTTGGTGCTAAGGAGGGTATAGTTCAGGGCATTGAGTGGTTCCATTTATTCGTTGATTACGGCTCGTGTTGATATGATGATTGCCAAGCACACCCTTTGGACTGTCCTGGTTTTTTAAAACAATTCAACCAGCTTCATCTATTCTCACCATTTGCGTCTTCAAGGAAACGTGGTGGTGTGTTAATAAAGTAAATGCAAGTGTTTCATCAAGAAGAGATCGAAAACTTGGTCCCAGTACAGTAATATTTAGAACTTAACCGCAGTGGACCCTCATGTTACGCGTAGAATGGCAGATGAACATTATAAGTGAAGATCAATGGAGACATGGTCTGAGGCATACATTCTCAGGGACAAGATTCTACACGTGTGTAACGTTTGGGAAATACCATTTAGTCACGGAGGCACTCAAGGTAAAATCAGGAATTTTTTAAGGGATTCAGTAGGCCAATAAGTCGTAGTTGTTCTCCCGTAGAAAAAATATTGATAGTTATTGTAGTTGATCGTCCTTGAGGAGATTTACGGCCTCTTGGGATTGCACAGGCGACGAAGCCCCCACATGGTGTGTTTCGCATTTAATAAGTCACCGGCCCCAGCAATAAAATATACCAACCCAAGAATGGTCATTGAAAGACACTACCATGTCGCTGTATTGCTGAGTATGAAACGTTTATGACGGTGGAGGGGTATACACAGAAGATAACCGTGAGTGGACTGGACCCAGTCTTCAATCACAACAATGGAAGCTTGTATATAATTTATACTTATAAGTACGTTATGGCAATGGTGTTTTTATACTATTTTTAACTAATACCGCACTACCACCATGAGCAGTATTATCTGGATGATTTACAGTCGATTCATAGAGAGTAAAAAGGAATTTTGAAATGTTGTCATATCTGTGAAAGTGGAGTTTCGGGAGGATAAGCATTAATATTCAAACTTTATGAAGGACCATGAAATATTTTAACCTCTTGAGTTATGGTTACTCCAAGGCCATTGGCGTTCCAAAGTGCCTATTCTAAAAAAACCAAACACCAAAAAAAATAAAATTATTACATTTTTAGCCTTCGAAATGACGGGGAAGACAATAGGTTGGTTCATGAACAGATTAGGTTAATTTAAGTACCTATCTGTTCTGCCTGTTGTATCATTATTTTTTCAAATTGGTTACTGAAAAAGGTCGTTAAGGTGTTTTACTTTAACTGTTATCTTCAGACATCGAGTTGGATGTCACCTGTGCATATGAATCGTACGGGGCTGGATTCCGAAACAGTGGATGATGGACTGGGAGGTCTTACCATTTCTTGGGGCTCTCCCCGAGGTTGTTGATCAGTGAGTTTTTCTTTCAGGTACTTTGGGTTCTGAATCGGGGGGAACACGATTTTTTGTTTCAGTTCGCAGTAGTTACACAGAACAAACCCTTTGTTAGTTCGGCCTGGGTGGTTCTACCTCACCATATAGTAGCGCACAGGTTGGGTGGGGTATCACTGGATATCAAACATGCCCGTGTGTCATGGTTCTGGCCCACATTTAAAACAACCGGTTAAGGGTGTGCCAGCCAATACGTTTTTTGGTGTGTCCATAACTTTGACATCGATTACACTGAACGATTATCGGATTTCCTGAGCGGTGGATTCAAAGGTAATTTTTGCATTTAAGGAGGTACTCCGATATTAAATTATATCTTTGTTACACGTATTGGATTTGGTTCCAGATCAACCAAAGAACATTGTGATAGAGGTTGCTTTGGTTTTATATGCTGTCTCATTATTCATTACGTTGCGAACCTGGAACCCTCAGGATTCAATAGCAACTTGTAATGAGTTCCGCAATAATCAGTGGAAAGGTGCATATTTTTTAAAACCAACGCCGATATGCTTTCTCTTGTCTGATTTGGTAGGTATGAAAGGGGGACCTTTAGTTTGTGCAAAGCTGGCTTCCGGATAACCTGTCAAATAGTTGTTTTTGTATTAAACTTTGAATTTTGTTTCTTGGCCTGAGGCATATTTAAGTGTTGTAGTTGGTCATTTGGGATAACAGTTTTCAATAGCGGGGTTTATCATTGCTCTTAACGTTTTACAAAACGTTGGGTGTAGTACGAAGATCGGAGGGTGGTTTATATCGCTCGACAACATGAGGATTGGCGGCGTCGACTGTGGTGCCTTCTCATTCCAATCATATTTGACCCTCCCCCATTGAGCATCGAAAAAAACGATTATTTGTAGTTAATGAGGAAGCTTACTTGGGGTTTGCCTTGAACACAATTATCTATCGATATGTCGGGACCGTTCGAAAACCAATTTCCTAGGGTCTTTTGAATGAACCAGT
>NW_025788761.1:0-34965 GCF_021130785.1 Homalodisca vitripennis
AGAATCAATAAAATGTCTAGGACAAACATAGGAATACATGTAGAAAGAATAACATCCGCAATTTACTCCAATCGTTTTGTAGATGTTGTGTCTAAATATAAAAAGCGATGTCAAATTATTGACTTTGGTAAATGACATTCAAGTTTGAAGTTTAAATTATATTTTTGAATTTTGTATAAAAAGTGTTTATTCTAATTTTTTATTGTATAAACAAGAGTCCGATCCATTTTAACCTATATCATTCAATTTCTCATAAACAATGAATTTGTGTGACAAACAATGGTAAAGAACTCATTCTTGTAGAAATGAAGTTTTATGAAACATTTTCTACCTATGAAATCTTTCTTGCTACACCATACATTTACATTTTTCATTAAATTCGTTCATATATATATATATATATATATATAATATATATATATATATATATATATATATATATATGCGTGTGTGTTTTTATTTTTTTTTTTAGGGGTTGTGAAAAAAATGCATTTCCGCATGCCAGGCTTAGGTGTTTTGCCTGGTATGTCGGACTCGGAACATTGGCTGGTGACAAGCTGTGTGTGTGTGTGTGTTTAAGTAATATAAGTTCATCTCTCTAGAAAATCATGTAGTTTGTGCTGAGCTTTTAAGGCTAAATGCGTTAATATGCTACATGTTGGAACATGGAATTGGGTGTGCTTACAAATTTATTTATTCTGATATTTTCTCGTTGCCATCATGAGCAATACAATTCTATTCTTTATTCACACATTTGATTTGTACAATTCTAAACATAAAAATATACAAATATTGTGTTTTGTCAAGTAATATAATGGAGTAATGTATAATCAATGGAAAGAAGCAACAACGAAATACCTTAACTTTCTAATTAAAAATTGAAAGGAGGTCAAAAATTAAACTCGAGGAACTCCTTAAGAGAATAAAACACAGAAACTCTTTAGGAGGATTCTCAGCGATCTCTTAAACTCAGAAAGGGAGGTTTTCTGCTCTTATTTGTTCCGGTAACCTATTGAACAGCCGAATACCAAAGTAAAACGGACTCTTCTCAAACATTGGCTGTTCTCTGCTGTGGAAAAACATAGTTTAGTTTTATTTCTTGTATTGAAATCATGGAAGTCTGTTGTTCTTAGGAAATTTCATCAAGATTTTTATAAGTAAGAATGAGAACTTCGTATATATATAATATATATATATAAATGAATGCGCTGTAAAGATATTGAAATTTTGTTTTAAAAATATTATTTGCAAGAGTCGGATTTGCGGAGGTTAAAAATTATTCTCAGAACAGACTTCTGGGATCTTAAAAAGCCTGTCTGAAGAAGATGGATTACCCTAACCGCTATACCATAGCGCAGAAGACTTTCACAGTATCCTCGGTAAACGTCTATGAGAACATCTACGCTACAAGAGGGCTTCAAAATTCGTATTGCAAAGGTTGCAGAGCTCAAGCGCTTCAAAAATTCAGCTGTATGAGGTTCCCAATTTACATTTTTTTTCCATAATCAATCCCAGAAACTTCGAGGATTCACAAAAGGTGATATCAGCAAAATGGTCTATCCCCTCGGTCCTGTCAGCCGAATGCCCACAGATCCGAAAATGTATTGCACTGGTCTTCGTTTTATTCATAAGTAATCCATTTGCCTGAAACCAATCTGAAAGCTGAGAAATCGCTAAGTCCATAGTATTCTTTACAGCTACAGAGTCTCTACCGGTGTGGAGTAGGGTTACGTCATCTGCAAACATTGTGATTTTAGTGTTCTGAGCTGTGCAGTCCTAAATCATTAATATAAAGTAAAAACAATAACGGCGATAAGACGCAACCCTGAGGCACGCCGATACTGACCCCACTTCCAACACGATGAATGCTTATCATGAGTACTGTCAAGAGATACACTCTGTTGTCTTCCAGAAAGGAAAGACCTGAACCAGCTCAGTGCTACACCTCTGACGCCATAATCATATAATTTATTCAGCAGAACCTCATGACACACACAGTCGAATGCACTAGACAAATCGCAAGAAAACGCCGATAGCCCTCTGCGATCCATCCAGGGCCCGTAGAACATCATTTGTGAATCGATACAGTGGCTGATATTGTACTCTTTCCTTTTTGGAAGCCATGTTGATTTATTGAAATTACGTTATTGGTCACTAGATGAGCTGTCAACCGGGATAAGAAAACCTTTTCATACATTTTTGAATAAAACTGAGACCAAAGCTATGGGTCGATAATTATTAATGTCCTCCTGCGAACCGTTCTTATGTACGGTTTAATTATTGCGTACTTTAGTTTGTCCGGGAAAAATCCCATATTCCATGGACTGATTAATTAACAGGGTTAGAGGAGCAGCAAGTTCCAAGACACAGAATCTCAGGATTTTGGGAGGTAAACTATCCCAACCAAAAGACAATTTATTTTTCAATGATATAATTACTTTTAATACCTCGTCCTCAGTTGCCGGAGACAAGAACACAGACGAAACTACAGGAGGTCGAAAGTGACGAATCTTTCTGTATGACTCACCCAGGTTGGCTTTGAGAGCTAGAGCCGAAGGTTCAGTTAAAAAGAAGCTGTTGAAATGCTCCGCCAGGAAATTTTTGTCTGTTACGTGTTTTTCTGTGACCTTTAGGGAGGTGATATATTTTTTCTCTGGATTTTCTGCCGGTTTCTTTACGTACGATACTCCATATAGCATTGATTTTGTTGTTCGATTTTTGTATATCTTTATCGTAGCAATTCTTTTTAGCTAGTTTTTTTAACTACTGTAGAGTTTTGTTGTATATATTATAATAAGCTCTAAAGTTCCAATTTATTGAGTTTTTTAATAGTAAACTCAGCTCCCTCTTTCTGTTTAAAGACACTTTCAGACCATTAGTGAGCCATGGTTTTTTCTTTTGGTGTTTTTTTTGTTTTCAAGATAACTTTTAGAAAAGATTCTTCAAAACAAAAGAATTACTGTGTCCAAAAAGTTTTGAAAATTTGTATTGACATCTGAATCAGGAAAAATTATTTCATGCCAAACTATTTTGGAAAGGCTTTTTTGAATTGAATTGCGTTATTCCTACTAAAACGCCTAGCTAGAAACAGGCATTGCCTTGTCCTGAACTTCAGAGTTTATAGAAAGTCGAGTCATCTGAGCATTATGATCTGAAAGACCAAGTTCAATTACTTGGGCTGTGGTTTCCCGGTCATTTGTTATTATGTAATCAATAGCGGTTTCTGATTCAGGACTGATTCTGGTAGCCGCTTCAATATGAGAAAACAGACCATAAGACTCAAACAAATAAAATAGTTTCCTTTTTCTCTGTGGTGTCTGAAATAGCATTTATGTTTAGATCCCCGCAGATGACGATATCTTTTATTTTAGTTTCATTTGTTATTTTGGTAAGTAGTAGAGTGTCAAAAAAGATAAAAAAACTCGGCCACTAGGACGGATGGTGAACGGTATATACAGACAATCAAGAGAGGCCGCCGCGCGCCGTTTTCCGCTCAGCTCGACTGCCGCGCACTCAAATACTTGTTCGACCGATAACGCTTCCAGATCAGCTCTGTTTCTAATTACATATTGAGATGTTGATGTACGCCCAAAAAAGGAAATCGTATCAATCCCAACTAATTTTGTCATTACATTTCTGCTTCCCGATAGAAGCCAATGTTCAGAAATGCAAAGAAAATATATGCTCTTATTTAAAAGCTGCAATTGTGCCTGGAGTTTCCGCGAACTTACTTACAATAATTCTAATATTTACATGTAACAGAAATGAATTAAAACTTAAAGAGTCATTTTTACATTGATTATCACTATTTTTAGAAATGTTTCTAGAAGGGTTAGTTATGTCGTGGGGGAGTGCAACTGTCGAGTTTCTAAAAAACAATTCCACTCGGTGATTGGGACGACAATGAAGCAATGTCTATAGAAGACGAAGAAACCTGTGCACCCGGTTCCGAAGAAGATTTGAAGGCTTCAGATGGCAGTATACCTTGGAGATTGAGTGGCGTCGCCCTTCATAGTGTCAGCATACGTATCACCGACGAGGCTGCACGATGGTGTATTTTGCTCTTCTATCAGCTCCGTCGCAATCGCTTCATTGGCTGCAGGGGGAGAAAGAACACAAGGCTCTATACGTCGTGTATATGGGACTATTAGCGACAGCTATTTCCTTAATATCCGAAATCCGCTTATCCGAACGTGTAGCAATGGCATTTTCTGAAATACAGTCAGCAATGAGCCGGGACAGAGCGTCCTTTCCCTTTTTCTGTCAAAGTGGAGTCCATGGCGTGTAAAATATTTACGATCCATGGACTCTGTGTCAACAATTTTCATTTTAGGGACTTCCTCTTCAAGTCGCTTTAGAAGCCAATTTACAAGAAAGATCTTGTCATTTACTTTAGTATGTGAGTTGTGCATATCGAACCGATAAGGGATTGTGACTGCAATAATGCTGGGAGTTTTTAATTTCTCAATTAATTTTTTATATCTTCTAAATACATTATTTTCATTTGAGTTACTGATGTCGTTTGTACCAGCAATTAACACTATCCAATCGTCTTCGCAGAACTCGGAATCCGAATATGTTGGGGAAAATGTCAGTTGTCTCAGCGCCAGGTTTACATTCAACCATCACTTTGTATTTATCACTATCCAGATGAGACATTAGGTGCATAGACATATGCCGACCATGACTATCTGAGTAAACGTTTACTTTTCTTATTACTTTCTTGTTCAGCTGTTGTGTTTTTCGGTTTTGTTTTATTCCTGCTTTGATATTGTTTTGAGATTTTGTATTAGGCATTGCATCTTCGGTTTCAAAACTTGGCTTTACATTATTTTTGTCTTGCTTGTACCGTAAGATCAACGAAAAATATTCGCTAAACCTTAGCCAAATCCCATGTTGTGGCATGCATCATTGTAGAAACCAGTGTTCCTCATATAGAACTACAGCCTCGTGCACAATGGAAAGTCTAAAGGTAAGTCCGTTTTCCAGAAATGGTGAGGAAAAATGGACGGATAGATGTTAAAGTTTTCCAGCCCCACGAGAAATAGGTTTTTACTAAAGTTTAGCAAATTACATAGACGATTTATTACTTATATATGAAATATTTACATATAATATTAGCTTATGTGACAGAAATGTATACTTAATATT
Source organism: Homalodisca vitripennis (assembly GCF_021130785.1). Lineage (NCBI taxonomy): Eukaryota > Metazoa > Arthropoda > Insecta > Hemiptera > Cicadellidae > Homalodisca > Homalodisca vitripennis. The sequence continues at coordinate 5,152 of NW_025788761.1, forward strand.
TTATACTCAATAATGGCTCATTCATTCCACCCAGTAATAAGGCAGTGAGTTTATTTTTTTATGAGCAAATATTGCTTCTCCCACGCTTCCATCTATTTCCAATATTGCGTTGGAATGTTTAATTACGCAGTATCGTCGTTTACCTTGCACAATTTAACAACACTCCATGATGTAACTGAAATAGAATCGGTCACTTGACTAACACGATGGTTATAGTATGTCATGTATACATTTTATTTGTGAAATGATCGCTTATTGCAAATATGTTTCCTTGATTATTGGATAAAAACGAGTACTTTATAAATGTATTTTTACAACGAAAACCTTATATTGAATATATTTCTTTTATGTCAGCTGCACACCTGAAGTACAAAGTTAATATCGAATATAAATAGTTTTATTACTTTTACATTCCAGAGAAATGTTTGTGTTAATTTATAACTGAAGAGGAAAATATCTTTAGCTCGTTTCTATTCTTCATATTTACTCGGAATTATATAATTTAAAAAAATATGCTCTTGTCTCTAATACATTTCTTTTTCATTTTCTATACTATTTCTGCACCTTATTTAATTTGTTAACTAGTGAGTAAAATATTGTTGACTTAAACTTGCTAATTTTTTAGGTTCTAGTATTGTTTTAGTCGAACTTTTGGTTTCTCCTCCAGCTAGGAGTTCAGCTCCATGCTGAAAATTATAAATGCATTGTAGTCAAAGAATAACGATGCGGAATATGATACAAATTTTGATTCTAATGTGCTACTACAGTTTGGTTTTGACATGAAATAAAAGTCTTACACGGTCCTTAATAGTTGCTTGGCGCGTTCAACGTAATATATTGCGAATACAATAGTTGTTATTGTAAATTAAATATTCCGAAGCTGAAAACTTTAAATACAAGTTACTGGTAACGTAATACACGTATAACAGAATAAATTAATAACTACATCTAATGTTTGTTTAGCACATTTGAACATATAGGTTATTTTTTTAATATATCCACATAAGATTTGCAATATAATAAATTGTTTATACTTTCCTGTTTTGCTGTCTATTAGAATAGAATTTTCTTTTGAACTTTAAATGCCTAAGCGCTGCTAGAATAAAATATATTATTGGATATTAAAGTTCTTTTGATATTCTGAGCATTTAATCAAAGGGAACTAAGCTTGACATCACATAGAGCCCTGTCGTTCTATTTATAAGGCTCCTGAAATACATCTTTTAAGTATTATTGGCGTTCTTGGAAACCCCTAATAATAATTCAGTATTGAGCTACAATTTCGTAGACAACTTTCTAAAAGTATGAAAAATTATGGGTTATCAAATTCAAATAATTGTAATACTTCATTATGGTTTTTCCTAGTCTATTAAAAAATATTATAAGATGCAAATTTCACTCTCACATACTTTTCTCTACTCATATAAATAAGAACATTTTAATTAAGATTCTGCAGTTTTTATTCTCAAATTTATACGTGAACCAATAATTATTTTTAACTTAGTTCTCGAATTTCTTTTTGGCAATTTCGTGTATGATGTTCTTTATATTCTTACTTAAATTGTATAAATGTACAGATATTTGTAGAAAGTTTTTAGTTACATTGTATGAAATTATTGCTGATTTTCACAGGGTTTACTCAAATTTTTGGGATTTGATTAATAGTTTCTAACCTAAATTAAGGCCTGATGAAAAGGTTAATAATTAAAATTCTGTATTAATGTAGGCTACTATCTATTTGTAATAGATTTCGTATAGTTTTTGAATACCGCTTTTTAATTAATTAATGGTTAATTATATTCAATGATGTTAGTTTTGTTAATATCTTGGGATAGAACAGCCTGTACTCATGTTGAAAATTTTATTGCAAACCTACCATATACGCCATGGAAATAGCTTTTGTTGCACAGTCTTATTAAAAACGGTAATTTCCATTCTGAACTAATGTTTCTTTGTTTATTCCTTACATTTCAGTCTTTTTATAAATATAAGTGACTAATTTTCAGAGTAAAATTCAGTTTAGTTTTCACAAGAGTAAAAATTAGCGTTTTCTTATAGTACCAGGTCACCCTATCGTTGCACAATATTTACGAAAGTAAAAGTATAGAAATTGCCTTCATTCTAAATTCTCATTGCGCAATTTTGTTCATTTTTAACCCCAATATTGTAATGCATGCCCCTCTCTTTACACCGAATGTATAATGTCTTGGATAAGTTCATTTTTCTAGCAGTCCCATTTTTGTACTTGAACAAGATTGAAAACTTTACAGGCATAACACTATTAGTGGTCCGAAAGAATAATTACTAAGGGAAATCCTCATCTCCACACCTAACCTCATCTATAATTTGCTTTTTGGTTACCAATTTATTTATTTATGAGCTACAAAACCACTCTCGGCAATATTTTTAAATAATTTCCCCCAATGGCACCAATAGTGAGTTAAGGAAGATGTATGTCGAATAACTTAATGTAATGTGTTACATGATTATTTTGAGAAGAGTAATACCGATTCTCCAATCCACCTAAAATCTACTTTTACTTATATATCTACTAACCACAATTTACTAAACCTGCCTATAATCTTTATCCGACTTGTAACTTGTAAATTGTGATGGTTGAAATATGGTTAATGAATAAATTTTTCTACTTCAGCAGGAAACAGCTTAACTAAATTATTAAACTTTCAAAATATTGCAATATATGTGCCCCACCCTATTTATAATTATTTCCCATACATTTCAGTATTGCATTTTTTATATTTAATCGAGAGGGTTTTTTGTATTTGTTTTGACCAGCGATTCAATAACGTTCAACCCACGCTTACTCGAGTTCCAATGAACACACACATAGGATGTAACATATTTTACTATATTGGTTTTATCGATAATACTGTGGAATTTGTAATATATTTTACAAATCGTCATTACCTCGTACCAATAAACCACATTATATGATATAAATTTAAGTATAAACTAAAAATATAAAAAAGTATTAATATGAATATCAAGAGGTATAGAATAAACTTTTTACTGAATAATATTTGCACTCCATTCCTTTTAGGTCCAGTTCAACAAGACCACATTTCACTTTTAATCAGCAGTCCTGGAAAAATAATGTTTTCGTACAATTGTGTCTAATATATTTTGTGCCTGATCTACACCCATGTAATATCAAGAAGATAATTTGATGCAAATTCTTCTATTGGAATGTAAAGTTAATACTGAGCTTTGATAATACAACTCCATTTCCTCTTTTTAGAGGACTAATCCTGAAATAAAAGGATACAATATTAAATAATAATATAAGATAAAATAAAATCTATTAAACACCATCAACTAATACTAAATTAGTTTTTAGCATAAACATATCTTTCAATTGAAAATTATTAAAGGGTTTCTACGTTAATATTACGTGCTTCGACTAAAATATTACTACGGACTTTGTATTCCCTATGTCTCCCCAAAAATAGATTGTTTTAAATACTCTGTTAGAGCACAAAATATAATAGAAATTTGAAGAGAAATTCGTGTATTTCGTTGCTACTCAATTTGTTTCACTCCCTGACTTAGGAGCTTCAAAACCTTGACTTTAATATTTCAACTTTAGTTGTTCTGTAATTCATCAGGTGATTGAAATATCTTCCAGTGACAATCAATCATTTTCAGGAGTTTTTATTATGAAATAATGGAGGATATATAAATATATAAAATATATATATATATATATATATATATATATATATATATATATAACGTACCTGTTATTCAATAGGAAACCGCAATCACAGCCGCGCGTAACTACCAAAACCTTTATGTATAAAAGACAAAGACCTCCCTCACTCGTCACTAATTGTCAAATTTCCCGTATCTCAGAATTGAAATTGGCACAAGTATGCTTCATGGCTTATATGGTAAAACTAAAACCATTTTTATAAACATAAAATACTTATAACGAATTGAAATGGATCTGCAACCTTTATTAGAACTGTACATAATGTTACAACTTATCGATTTCCTAGAATTATGAACACGTACCTTATGGTCTTACTAGACAAATTAAATATTTTTATAAAGAATTACCATCCATAATGGGGTTGATGTGACTTTAAAATGGAGTTTGAAACTTCTAGAAGAACTATAATTTAGTTAGAACAATTTCCCGATGTCCTAGAAACATTAAATTTGATACACGAGGTCTACTATGCTATCATCAGACTATGCTATAGAAAGGAAACGGAAATGCCTTAGACCGGAAGAAGTTGACTATGGCTAGAAGTAGTCGATTTTCAACAAGAATAATTTTTAGAACAACGTATGTAAATACTGTCTTGAGTTTGGACTACAAACAAACGATATTTTTAGTATCAGATATAAATTACATGGGAAGTACATTATCGTGAATAAAAATATAATTTTTTTATCAATGAAAGTTTTTTAGACTTAAATCCTTATTTTCAATTATACTACCAATGTGTAATTAGAAATAACAATTACACTGAATAATTCTTATATACTAGTAGGTGCAGCAATATATTTTTATTATAATTAACTGGTGTGTTTTTTACAACATAATCCTGTACAAATTACATTTTACAGATTACTAATTATAAAGTTTTAACAGTATTACACTGCTGAGTGATCAATGGGATGGTACCACTTAATGTTTTACCACGTATTATAATAAAGATAACATGGATAGTTTCAGAATACTTTGTTAACTCTTTGGTAATTTATCGGATTCCAATAATTAACTGAAATTCTCATTTCGTCATTTACCGACTAACTGGAATTCTCTCGGGCTAGTACACAGTTGTCTTATTTTGTTGGACCAGTGAACACGTTCGAGTTTTAACTTCTAATTCATCCTCTAATCCTTATAACATTTTAATTTCGTCCGAACTAAATTCTTATTTACATTAAATATATGCTGCTTATCAAATATTTAATATAATAAAAAATACATAATATATAAATATATAATTTAGAGCATTAAGATATCTTACTGTAAAATAATCTGTTTGTCAATACTGTAATACTAAATTTAGCTGTAAACTTGCTGCAATATAAATAAGTACGAGATACCACGCCACGTACCACCTGACAGACTTTGCTACGATCGAATGCAAAAATATAAGTATATAGCTCATTTTGCTGAGGTTCAATATATGTTATAATGTATTAAAATTATTTTTATAACCACATGATTATATATTAAAATGCAAATTTATTTATTCTTCAATTTTCTCGTTACCATAAGACGAATGGAAAATGTTTGCTAACCTGCATCTAAATCGTATGGAGAGACGAGTGCATAATTGGTTTATTATTACAAAATACAGATCATTTTGAAAAATACCCAATCTACGTTGATTAAAAAACTAACTTTTCAGAGAGCTTTTTGACACATCTAGAGGTTTTAAATTGCGACCTTCCAAAATATGGTTACAATAAAGCAGTATTTTTACACATTTTGAGAATACTATATTAAGAATCCAGCTATAGAATTAATAAAAAACCAATTTTTTTATAATTTAATATTCAAAACTCTTAAGAAAGTCATGCATTGGTGGTTCCTGTAAATAATACATATTTCTCTAGAAAAAAAGCATAGGTTAAGAAAGTTCTGATTAACATTACATTTGAAAACTATTTCTTCAATGTTTAATTAAATTTTTATTTATTATTCATTTATTGCCACTTTTTAAACAAAACAAAATAAAACTATGCATTGATAGTTTTCGTAACTAATATGAAAAGTGTAGGTACCAGTCAAACGTTTTATTAGGAGTCTCATACAATCATAGGTAGTTTTGGGGTTTCGCTACTAAGGGTTAAATTCAAGGATTATAACTGATATTAAACCGGTTTTACAGAACACGCAAAGAAAAGGTTTCAGCAACCCATTGCGTTTCACCAAACTTTGGAGTTTTACCTAGGGTTTACAGCATAAGCTAAACCCTGGAGTTTACCATTTCACTTCACGTTTCATGGGTTAGGATTAGTGAAGAAGCTCTAGACATTGTTTGGTATGTATGGGTTTAAAATTTATCTATGAAGGTCCCGAGTTTCAGCTAATATCTGGAGCTTAAAAGTTACCTATTTTGGACAGTAATTAAATCCCTCGCTGGACCAGAGTCTACAATGAAAATATTACGTTTAGCTTTGCACCCAAACTCTTGCAGCAAAAGTTTATATATATCTTAGAATAAGTTTTTTGAATCTAACGTTTATAAAACAAAAAATATTGATATCTAAACAAATTTAATTTTTTACATTTATTAAATAAACTATTACATAATAATTTATTACCTTATGTGTATATCAAATAAAATACTATTATTATGTTTGATAAATAACTTGGTATGAAAATTACCATGTCAAAGTTAGTGGTATTTTTAGTTCATGATATTGCTGAGTGGTAATATTTATGCTGGACAATCTATAAATAACTTTTTAAGTTAGCACAGCCAAACTAAAAAATTTCTTAGGATTAGTGAAAAATTCAAATTGATACGTATTCTCCACAAGAAAACCTAATAAATTAATCCATATTGCTTTAACATACTAATTTACTAAAATAAAGTTCCTTATTGTTGTGTTGTTGCTTAAAAACTAATATTCTTTCAAAGTTAGTCATATAACGAACAAATTATGCGGGTATAAAAAACCATGTTTCATTAGTTTAAATTTCTTACTTCGCAAAACGAACATCTGTACACCAGGAAATCCTACCTTCGTCGCCATTTCTCAAAAGTTAAAAAATCCTTTATACTGCGATGTACTTAGAAAGACGTAATCTTTTATTGGAAATATCATGAAACATTTCATCAGTAGATACTCTATTAGATGACCACTTTAAAATATGACAAAAAGTTGCCAACCATGTTTTATAAGTGTGAGAGAAACAATTAAATATATAAAAGTATAAATCAAAACTAAAACTATTGTGCTACCAAGTATAAAGGTATATTGTGTTATCGACATGACGTATCTTTATTGAAAAAAAAGTCACGTGACTAGTCTATGCGTGACAAATAAATACACCAACAGCTGGGTTTACTAGATATTATCCCAAAGTCCGCTGGATCATTTCGCGATTAATATAATCCATTTTATGACCAACATAAAATCTTCTGAACTATATTGATAAAACGTTTTCAGGATACAGTAACAGATCAAGGATTAAAAAGGACAGTAGAACATGATTTCATAAACACAAATTTATTTATCTTTTCTCCTACGATTATTTCCATTTTTGTGTAAGGAAACATAAATAAACTTTTACCTTTCTTCATATGGACGGCCAGGTCTGGAATACTCCACATCTGTTTATAGCCTCACCTCACTTTTATAACTAAGCGTCCTGTTTAACACAGTGATGGATAGAGGCTATATAAGACATTAAGATTTATGGAACCATTATCGTAACTGCTTACATAGCACCGTGTACTGATGTGGGAGCATTGTTTAAGTATAGTCATCGCAATTCTACGTATTTAATGTATTTTATAATATTTTATACTGTAGTTACAGTGTTATTTCGACTCTGGACCTATCTGAGCCTCTAAAATTGTTAAAATTGTTGGTAATATTAGATTTAATAATATAAAGTTTACTAAAGTCATTTGATATTTGGCCTAAAATATTTAAAATTTTACGTTGTTGTCTCAATATAATGTATACATCCTAATAAATAAATAAAGAAATATTTTATAGACCGAGCGTTAAGTTTTGGTACATCTCTCCTCATTAAATGTGTTCTTTAACAATGTATGCGTCATTAAACACACTGCCATTTTACGATCCATAAACAAATATAATTTTATTTTGTGGTAAACTATTTATTCATATTGATAGACATATCAAATCGATTTGCGCTTTAAATTAAACAGAATCTGATAATAATTACAGGTGAACTAATTTGTAATTGCTTAGTATAGTCTTGGCATTAAAAATCAATTCGCACTGTGTAAGCGTACAATATAGTGATTATGAAAATTATTAAACTTTACTTTAATTATAAAAAGATTAAAAAGATTATAAAAATAACCTTTAAACAAAATTATTAAGATAATATTTCGTGTTAAACAATGCAACCACCAGCCTCACGAATTTTGGGAGGGATTTAAAAGGGTATTTAAAATATACACACATTTACATCAATAAATGTTTCCCCTAATTATATTTTTTGTAGCTTGGTACACATAAACAAAATCATAAAGAAATATAAATAAAAGTTATATAATCTTTGCTACTTTAAAATGTGAAACATACTGTATTTTGAACATAGTAAAGGTCTAATCCAAAAAATGTCCATTAAATGTTATTCAGAAATCTATACTCAAGGCAGCTCTATATAAACCTAAACGTTTTTCATCAAATCAGATATTCTAACGATCCGTCAATTATATATTAGGCATTTGATGGTCTACACCAATAGGCACAGAGTGGCGGTACTCGGTCGAACTACTCACAGCTACTCTACCAGGGCCGCTGTGGGGGGGTGGTGTGCGGGCTCCTGTCATCGAGATGACTGTGAACCTGACGAACGCATACTACGTGGCGAATACATTGTACAGGCGCTTGCCTCCAGTGATAAGGGACCTGCGGGCCGAACCAACTGGTCTGTTCAAACGACTGATTACTACCTGGCTGCAGAATGATCGGCTCTGATAACGCTGAGTCTCTCCTCACTCCCACTTGCCGTTATTTAACTAACATTTACTATAAGTACTTTCAGTTTCCTTGTGCCGTCGTGTCAGCATATACAAACATGTTCAAACCGCTTGCCTAGATATTTTTGTTTTCGTAACTTTTATTTTATTTTATTTTGTGGGACTGATTGTGTGAGCTGAATTTTGCTTATTGTATGGATTTATAAAAAAGTCTGTTCTATTAAAATTGTTGTAAATAAGAGCTCCCGTCACGCACAGGCCTCGGCCCATGTGACGGTATTTTCATAATAATAATCATGTAATCGTAATTATTGTATATTTGAAAGTAAAGATTAATTTGATTTGATTTGATTTTGATTTAATCACAATTCATCGCAAACAAATACATGTCCTATACAACGACATAATATAAACATAAAATGTAATTGTATTGTTTTTTAATGTGAATATATAAGTACGTTATTTATTGTATTCTAATTTAATTCGAAGTTCATTTCTATCACTGAACATTTTCCATCAATACTGAATTTTAATATCAAAAGAAGTAGAAATAGTGGTAATTATACGACAGATTTTAAAAAACATTGTCTCTATATTTGGGAAAATAAATACCTAGTACTCTCAGAAGCATAAATGTGATAACCGACTTCACATTGTTATGACACATAGGTGGTTTTGCTTTGATGTTCGACGAAGTATAGGCCATAATTCATTCATTACCTTGAAATAACACTGCAAATAAACTACAATAACATTATCTAGTCTTTATAAAGTATTTCATTTATGTGGTTAAATGTTAGGGATATCTATTACTTACTTATATCTTTATTCTTCCAACAGAATGACAACTAGTAGTACACTTAAATAAGTTAAAAAAGAATATAAACGATTAATAGCACTAACAATATTTACTTTTATAATTAAATAACAACGAGTGATAAAAATAAAAAAATCAGCAATATAATGAATAAGTAAGAAATATAAGTTAGTTAACAAAACAATCAACAAAAAGGTAAAAAAGACAAAGACAACAATCAAAATGTATGTTGTATAAATGTATGAGATATTATCGTATTAAGTGTTGAATTCCTAACAGAATTTTAATGATCGCAAACGCTGTTGTCTTAATAATGGAAAATTCGGGTGATAAATTTACAATACCGTTGTCTACGCAAGCGATTTAGACTCCTATATAGATTGGAATGGATGTTCAACCAAAAAACGTTTTAACCCATGATATTTATTCAGAATCATCTGAGCTATGAAAGGGAAGCTTGAGGCCCATCGGCATTTTCCACAAAAGCTCGTTATATAGATTTAGAGAACTTGGACAAAGATTGGCACTGATGACAATTAACAAAGTCCTAATGAATTACGACCGACGATACCTTTACCACGATGAAAAGAGAAATAACACAAAAAACCTATGTCAATCTTGTGAATCCATGGACTTTTGTAAAAACAGGTATTAATCTAGAACATTGTGTGTTTTGAACCAAACTTGATTTCAAAACTGTTAAATGATCTACCCAAGTGTATACATGCATACAATACATTATATACAAGTGTATAGCTTTATACATGCATGGACTGTTCCAAAGATGAAAGTTACGTAAAGGGAATGAAGAGCTAAGAGGAAGATTATAGTCACAGAAATGAAATCTTTCAATAACAAGTTTTTAAAGTTTGAGAACTTTTGCATAGTTTTTCATTCCTCCTGTTCAGAGCTTATTAACTTTATTAACATTATTAAGGTTTATAATTTTTTCAAACCAAAAACTCTCAGCCAAAGTATAATACAAATTATATTCAACACTACTATTTCTCTAATTGATCAATCTGAGAGGAAAAATTACAAATAGTGGAATTTACATAGAGTACCTTATACATTTAAATGTTATTTTTAATTATAGTAGCGTTTTGTAATAATTATCACCCTATAAAGTAATAAGCATGAATAGAATTACAACTTTCAGCTATCGCAGAACAGCAGCATAAATATGATGAAGTAGATAATTATAAAATGTGTTAAAAAACTAGGTAACTGATTATAAAACCCTAAATGCAATGATTTCAACGCTAACTACACTAACATATGTTTTATTTGTTATCTTACTGAGAATAAAATCGGAACGCAAAACATCATTAGTGGGAATAATCTAATATATCGAATAGCTTGTTACTAATAGAATAAATATTTATCTCATTAGCAGTAATGTATGGAAAACTCGCTTTGTAGTGTACCAAATTATCGTAATTATCCCTTTTAACGTTCTTATAAATGTCTTTTATGCTTGACCAGTTATGTATACATGTTTATTTGATATGTACGTTTCTGAAAATTCTCTAATAAACCTAGCATTAATCCTATTATAATATGTTTTCGTTGCGTATAATAGGTTATATAATATATCAGGTTAAATTAGCAAGTTTTTTCTTCATTAATTTAAAATTTCAAGGAAAGCACCATACTTATATAATGGGATACAAAATTGTTACAAGCTCATTGCATTAAAAGCACAATTATAGTTGCTAAAAGTTTTATATTGATTATTGTGTCTTAGATAAATATTGGCCGAATTATGAATATTGTGTTTTATATTGGCTCGGAATCTTAGATAAATAAACAATCCGACACCAACTATGTTTGTGTGTAAATTTGTATCAAAAATAAAAGATATGTAATAAACTAAACAAACATCATAAGTAAATAAAACTTATTTTTTCATGTACAAAAAGAAAGAGTTAATTATTTGGCTTTACGCAAAGAACGTTTATTCGCTCAAATCATTTTGTAATATAGATTGTGTAAATTTAGTGATTTGAAATTTATTTTGTTTATTTTATATCATACCTTAAATTTATACTATTAGGATGTTTAGTTTATAGAACCTTCTGATGAGATATGTAAATTATTAAATTGAATCTTGCTAGGATTACGAATTTGATTTATACATTTTCAAGAAAAGTATTCATAGAATGTTTTGTTATGCTCCATTGCTTTGGCAGAAATAAATAAATGAATGAAGGAATAACGTTTACAATATTTGTTTAGATGAAATAGTTATAATTATATATACACTAGCTTTATATAGAAGAAAATGTAAGATAAATGTAACGAATAGAGCAATAAATATTAAAAATACTGGAAAGGCTACATGAACAATCTGCCTGTACGTAGATCCAGTTGCATCTAGCCTCCAATATAACACTTAAATAATACGCTAGATATATTCGATATAGAATAAGAATAAAGTAAAAAAGATCAAAGTGATCTATTGTTTCTTGTGTATTGTGTAAAGCAATTGCATTTATTCATGCGGTGGCAAAAATAAATTAAATAAAAATGGTAAAGATTGGTTAAACTAAATAATCTATTTGGAGGAGTGATATAACAGAGAGTGTGTGCATGCGTGCGCGTGTGTTTGAGTGTTCGTTTAGTAACGGTGACTTACGTGACGGTCAAGGGTCAGGTCCCTTGTGTCAACTTATATGTGACAGACTTCAGTAACGCTCAGCCTAATTACATGGTGGAACATGCAACATCATATAACTCATTTTTGTCTAAGTACAAATGAATTTTCATGCAAAGTTCAAGTCTACAGTGGAAATCCTTCTTGAAATTAATTACCTTAATGATACATTCCCATTTTATTTAAATAATGCTGTTTATCATCAAGACATAGAGTTGGATCTGTGCATAGTATTTTAGTTTGTTTATAAATAGTCATACAAATATCAAATAATATGCAAAATATTTGAGCCAATAAACTTGAACTAAAAAAATACAATAATGCAAAGTAACTTCAAATTTGTGTGACACTTACTTATAGATTAAATTTACATTTATTAACTTCTATTTGCTTACTATACAATTCAAATTTCACCTACCTTCATTAATATGCCTGTATTGTTTTTTAACCGCTACACGTTGTTTTGAGCTCCATAACAGCCCAGTACTAACCATAACTAACCAGTAAATGCTAAGTTACTTTTAATTAATGACTGTAATAGCTGTAAATGTATTGACGCTTATTTTGTGTTCAATATATTTAAACCTAGAAGTTATTTAGATCAATGCAGTAAATTTAATATTGTTACAAAACTCCACGTATCACAAAAAGGTATTTTTCCTTTGCTCTAATAATATACTACCAGTTTTGACCAGTAACTTTTTGTAACCATAAAAGTTTTATAAGAAAGCGTTCTATGTCTCCCCAAGATAAATGACGGCCATAAGATCCCCAGATTTATGGCTCCATTATAATGACTGTTTACAGAGTACCACGTACTTAGAGGCAAAGTATGTGCATAATTATCCCATGATGTGGTCTTACCCATTTTTATAATTTGTTGTGTTCTTTTCGTCACTAAAATAACGCACTAAAAACGTCAATTACTTATTTAATTTTAATAAAAGTAAATAAATGTTCTATTAGACTTCTGAAATATAGTGCAATAAACATTTTTTTTTTGAATATTTAAGTTGTATGGACCTAAAACTTTAACTAAAAATATAAATAATAATATAATTAATTACATAAACAGCTTTTTACAATGGTGTAGCCGATACATGATCAAACATAAGATCTTATTCAAGTGGTTGCAATTACTTTATAAGTTTCGGAACTAATTTAAAATTCTGAAAATATTAATTTTTCGTCTTAATCTTCAAGCTATTAAAATAATTGCTTATAATAAAAATAAATTTGGAAATAATTGTAGTAAATATTAATAATATGTTCTTTTTTTCAACAAAGTTCAAATCATATTTGGCTTTTCCAATTTTCGGCTACTATTAGTTTAAAAACTAACAGAACAGTATTATTTCTAAGTGTAAAATATTTACGTACATAATCAATAGTTGGAGAAAAAACAGGTAATCAATTATGATGTGTTTGTTTCATTCTTTTTCAAGTATACATAGAATAGGTTCAAGGTATATAAGAATTATTGTACGATAAACGTTTTTCTGATATTTGACTGCAATATTAAACATTTCTCATCTAATTAACTAGGGAACTCTTGTGTTTTTACATATAACCAGGTAGGAGTACGCCATGCCTTGTACCGCGTAACAGTTTTTGATGAGGCTGCATGCAATAATCGTATAGCTCATTTCATTTTTTTAAATTTCCTCCTGACAAATTGAAGAGCGATTGTACCAAAATCCTACGGAGTGACATACGTCTTTATTGAACTCTATTTTGCCTGTATAGAAATGAAGCTTAATGAAAAATTTCAATTTTAAAGTTAAATTCGTTTAAATATGGTTTCTCATCATTTCTGATCAGACAAACAGAAATATAATTTTTCAGTCTCTTGAGTAATATGTTTTGCCAACATTCACCGAATTATGTCTAATAAATACAACACGTGCTTCAGAGTGAAGGCGTTCTAAAAATGGTTTTCTCATCATTTCTGATCAGACAAACAGAAATAGAATTTTTTCAGTCTCTTGAGTGATATGTTTCGCCAACATTCACCGAATTATGACTAATAAATACAACACATGCTTCAGAGTGAGGGCGTTCTAATCCTTTGTCGAATGTAAGACCTTTATAGGGTCGTTTTAAGAGCCCCCTTTTGTTGAAAATTTTTCTATGCATAGCAATGATCTGTAAGATCAACGTATACAGACAAGACAGTGTAGTTCTTTATGGTTCCTTTAACTACGCATGACCAGTTTGAATGTAGTCAGTGTTTAAGCAATAACTCTATAGTAAAATTCAGTATGTGAGATGGACATACTTGAGGCAATCTAAGGGTCTTACAGAGTTAATACTTTCCTCGGAAGGGTTTAACTGAAGAGATTTAAACGGAGTCTCTCTCTACTGCCTTCATGTTTATTCCCAGTCGATTCTCGAGTCACTTTTATTGCTGGGAACTTGACTAAGTGTGCTTCCTCACCATTCATTGGAGTCAATCATTCATAGTCTCTTTATATTATTTTCGTATTTGTGTAATTTTAAAGGAAAATAAGCTCCAGTAAATGAATAAATATATATTTTAAATAAATATTAACTAGCCATAACATGCCCAATGGCATTTGAAAAAAAAATATTTTACTATATAGGCATGAATTAATATGGGGTCCTTGGCTCAATTTAGGGACAAATATAAAATCAATGTGACCATATCTGTACAAACATAACAAATTTAAAATTAACGTAAAAAACATAAAAAGTAAAATAATTATGAATTCACATGTTTAAATTTTCCACGTTTGTAATTTAACTAAAAACTAATTATGTATTCTCATTTTTTCGATATCTACAATTCATTACTCATTTTAAAATCTTCTGAATTAAATATTTCCTGTTGCATTTAATTTTCCTCCATAAATTACTAATAACCTCAAACTAAATGAACCTTTTAATGTGATTTGTTAGGTTTTCTTCGCATTCCATCAATTCTCCGATTTTCTAATATTACCTATGCCCATAAGGTAAAGTTACTATATTTAATACAATTTTCAGTAGTTCAGTGAATTCTTTTGGTGAAGCCGATAACACTACAAACACACTGTTTGATTGCAAGCTTTGGCAAGCAACGAAGAGAAATAAGCGATAGCTACTCACTGTAGAAATATCGCCGAAATAATGCTGGAAAGTTTAAAGTGCTTAGAACTAATCAAGCTAAACTGTCATGAAAAAGTTAACCTAAGGCTAAGGAACGTTTTGTGGTTTATGTGACAAAAAGTTGTATATAACCATCTTCTCACAGAGAATGTAGATCCGATTTCCATATCCACAGATAGGACAAATAACAAAAAATTGAGAAATTATATTGAACTATTCTGATGTTAAAAACCTTGCAGAAATGTTAGATCTTTTTGCAGTATGAAGACCATAGAGTGAGAATTGTGGGTGCAGGCATAATTTTCTGAACACAAGGACGTGTGGTACTGTTTCAGTGTGAGGTAGAGATTTTATTGACATATGGTACGAACAATTTGTACCACATTCATTTACTCAGCTGTTGTTCTAAATACGAGAATATAAGAAAGCTCGTATATTGCAAGCATTTTCAAACGTTTTAAAGTTTTTGGATAGTAAATAATGATCTTGTTTTCCTACAATATTTTCGTTTAATCAAGTATACAAATCCAACATAACCAAAACCATGACTTTTAATTCTTAAATATTAACTTCCACAGGTGAAAAGAATGGATGAAAATCATTGATTATCATGCTAAAATATATAACTATGAAATTTCAATAAGCTACCTCTTCGTTCTCAAAATTTCGGTCAACCAAATCAATACGATTTCTGCCATCCTGTCATGGTACACGTTAATTGTTGTTACCTACTCAACCAATCTTAGGTAACTAATTATTATTGAACCTTATCCGTTGAAAACGTTTATAATTAACCCTATATGACTGATATATGTTAAACACGTATTTTGCAATTTTAAAACTTTATAATTCTAGAGTTATTGCTTGAGAGCATAATTCAGATAAAGTGCATCAAAGTCACGTCCATTTGAATTACCCCCGTTCAGGCAGAAGACCAACACATTACTGTCTGTATTCAATAGCGCAATTTATAATTAATTACCAAAGAGGAATAACGGCTTGAACTATGAAAGATTGTAGGAGATAATTGCAGAAACATTGCCTTTGTATATTAGCAGTCTGTTTTAATGAATATGAAACTCAAGTAATATCACCTCATTCCGGTAAATGTACCATGTCATAGTTACTAACTAATAAACTAGGACTAATGATAGTGTTCCAATGCAAAGTAGTAAACTAAAAATGTAAATCACAAACGAAACTTTGGGGTTTTATGTTACTTTTAGACCTAATGTATCTGCCTACAAATCTTATCTCTTTTTCATAATTATATAATACGAAAAACTCCCATTATAGATTTCAAATTAATCTATTTTGTTTTCAAGACACATAGTTCATCAATAATACAAAATTTACCCCAAGCTAGTTTAAAAAATAAGGAAGAGCATAAATCTGTAGCTCTCTGACATGCCGGCGTCTTGTTTGTGAAATTCTAGTTCGTCATTAAATATAACTCCTAAACTCAAAACAATAAGTCTTGGCCATGTGAAGTAAATCTTTATTGTTCACCTCATAAAAATCCCATTAAGACATCAATTCAATTAATTACAATTAAGTAATTATTCTACTACATACCACTATCAGCTGACATTACAAAGAACATATTGTAGCTGTAAGAACATATTGTTTCTAGCTGATACTAATTGCAATTTCCTTTCTGATGTTGAAACGTATTGCCAGGAGGGTGTATTTCTGGATGGTTTATATTATCTAGTAGATTGTTATTGAACTTGTTGGAGGTCACATAGTATTACGCTGTGTCCCCTGTCAGCTTTAACTGGACAGGCTGGAACAGAGCTAATCTTCCCTTTTTCCAAGATAATTTCACCGAGATTTAGTTTCCCAGTATCCGTCTTCATGAGTTCTCTAAAAGAAGCTTGCCCCTAATCACAATCTTACCTATCCTGAACATCCTATCACTTCAGAAGCAGGGGCAAACAGAATGTAATTGAGTGATTTTAAAAAAACTGAATACAAACATGTCATTTACAATATGACGTAGTAACCTCCTTATGTGACATCGATAGGAGGCAAGTCCTATCCCAACCTTACCCATCCTGATAACCTGCCATTCCAGAAGCAAACACAAATCTTCTTCTATTACTAAGTTCAATTAGAGGTTTATCAGTTTCTTGAGCTAGGTGAAAGGAATTTTGAACGTTGGATATGGATAAGAGCATTACTCTTATCAAAAACATTTCGGGTTGAGGTTAAATGCATTAGACAAATGTTCTTTTCAGTGTTACTACTACAAAAATAACATCAATATTTTTACTCTAACTTTTAAATTATTATTGACGAATATGTTTCACTGATCGATAGAAACAAATGTCTATGCCACTAATTACTGGGGCCAATAAGAGATATATTGTTTAACTTCGACCCAACTTTAGGAATGCCACGAATCTGTGAAGATATATTCACTCAGAACCGTCTTACATTGACATATTGATTTATTATCCTGATTCTTCGTCCCTGAGGAAAAAGTATTTTTAGTACTAGATATTAATTGATTGCAGGCTTCTGAGGCATATAGCACAGATTTGTAAGCTAAACTCTCCTGTAAATGACTGCAACGAATCCAACAGATTAAATACTTTCCAGTGATCTGCTCTTATGGATCGGCTTACTCAAGTGGCTTTCACTTCAACCTATGTAAATAGAAAAATGTAGTAATTATAAAGACAATGTTATATTAAATAGACAGATTCAGGATTCATTCACAAACATCAACTTCTAACTTATTATAAAACACGCCTGTTTTGCTTTCATATATGTACAGCGTACAGTTATTGTACAAAGTTATTCTGTAAAATGATCTTCTACTATAACGTCTTCTTTTATTATTCATTATGAAATAACCTTTTGTTTCCTACAAGATAACTTTTATTCCGATGTAAAACATTGTCTATGTTATAAAAAGTGGATTTTATTTAAATGATTTTTGTTTACTTTTTGCCGATAGAAATTCAATGGAGGGCGGAAATAGTGGATAATTTTATCTAGTTTTAAAGTTTTAAATATAATATATATATATATATATATATATATAATAATATAATAAATACAATATATATATATATATTATATTTACAACCAAATATAACTGGGAATATTATATCCTTTGGGAACTTAATTATCCAAAGGGAAATCAAAGTTTTTCAATTACAGCTCTGTAATTTTTTCATGCCGATACTGAATAATTAATAATCCAATAATATATTAATTCTGTCGAGTACAAAGTAAATATTTATGTGACTGTAATCTATAGCACAAAGTTTATGTTACTACTTCATTAACATAATAAAAGCAGTTAATTAAATCACTGGTTTTTGGTTCCGATTCAAAATGTGAGCAATAAAAATGGACCTCCCCAGCGAGCCAAAACATTTCAAGAATTGTGGATTGTGAGAGTAGTCTTAATAAACTTTGAAACAGAAAATATTACTTTTAGGTTGCGTGAGGCTAAGAACTAAGCTTATGGATAATCGACAACTTTTTTATTGATATTAAAATTCTTGGAGCCATGGCAGTGCAAACTAAAGTTGTATAGAATAACATTAAAATACTGTTATAGTATATGAGCCGAGAGTCAATTGGCATTGTATAAGCACACAATCTGTGTTTTATTATACAGTCTGGCTCCGAGACACTTATAGAAGTTATGGTAGTAAAGGAATCAGGATTTGTCCGGATATTTGCCATCGTTCAGTGAAACAAGTAATCAGTAACACTACGTTTTGAGATCTGCAATCTGATCTCTTCTTCAGGTAAATAACTAACCTAATACATAATTACAAACTAGGTTAAAATAAACAAATCATACTAAAGCGTCGTGGCTCGCCAGTCAGGATTCACAACCACCATGTTGTTTGTCAACTTCATTAACTCTAAAAGCATGCACTTAATAAAAAACTTTACACAACACTAACCATTAAAACTGAACTACAGAATACAGGTCACAATACGTCTGCATTCGTCTACTAACCACCTACGACTGACCAGAGGGCACTAGCCAAGGGCAATCGTCATGGCAGACAAAAACAACATGGCGGAAACAAAAAGGAAGGGGGACAGGAATGGGCCCTTTTTGCTATTATTGGTTCATGCTAGATGAACAAGAGTGTAACATTCATCTGCATTTTATACTTGTATTCGGGCGTATTGTAATTTGTTTGGTAATATTTGTGATATGGTTGAACATTTTTTTATATAGTTAAAAAAAAGAAACATATTTACTGGTATGGGGATAAAATAGAATGTAAAAGTGTCTAAACTCATATACTAATTTCATCTCCATAATTAAATCTAAGTTATTACATTTATTTAATTAATTAAGAACAGATTCTTTTAATTATACTGCATCAAAATTAATATTATCTCTGGCTATCTAATCACTAATTAACTTTTAATCGCAGCTTGCATTGACTCACTATTATTTATACAGAAGTAACTAATTATGTAAATATTCCTTTTGACGAAGAGTAATAATAAATATTTACTAATTAATTAGTGCTATCTAACACCGACACGTAAAGGTTTAAAATACATAAGGCCTGTACTCAGACCGTTTTCTTCGTACAACTTTATTGGGGCCAAAGCCCTCAGGGGGACTGAGTACACTTTGAGTATAAAATAAAAATTGAAAAAAAGGTAAAATTGTACATCAGTAAAAGATGTGAGGAAGAATAATGAATGCATTGTTGTTAAGTTATGTGCTTTTAATCATTCTTTAATGAAACTTAACTTTAATGTGGAAGTATGAAAAATGTCTTTTCAATTAAAAAACCTACTTACTTCCATCAAGAATTCAAAGCAGAAAATAAGTTATGTGCGCCAATACTGAACATCATAAAAAAGGTAAATTAAGTATGTACTGGTGTTTTTTTTCAAACTGGTTACCAGAACACTTGTTCTTTTTATAGATATGAGATGTGTTAGTCTTGCCACATGACCTAAGTAGTAATCTCTAGGTTATCTAAAAAAATCCTCTGTTGAGTTTTGTATTTATGGTGTTGTCTTTAATCGAAGCCATTAATAGATTGAATAATAGATATTTCACCCAATGTTCACATCCACTATCGATGGATTATCATGAAATACTCTATATGAAAGCTTCCATTGATGCTTATGTTAATATTTACAAGTCTGACTTTATTGTTGACATTTTTGGCGGTGAAGGAATTATTTTATCATCTGTACCCTACCATCAGCTCAGACAGGACTACTTGTGGAATCTCTGGTAGCCTGTAAATTTAATATTTTCGATACAAGTTATATTTACTTATACTTTTTTTCACTATTTATTTCTTTTTACTTCATTGATTCTATTGTGTATGTAAAGAAGACATTATATTTATAAAGACGTATTGATATTATTTTAACGAAACTTAAACATTATTTTTGGGTACTTTGGGATTATACCGACCACACCAGTATGAAGAACACAAAAATATAAATTTATAGAAACAAACATTGATAGAACGAAAAAACAACTGTTTAATTACATAATTACAAGCATTTCCAGGTATTGTGATCGGTATTGTTGTCGCTGTTATCTTATCTTTCTCGATAATCCCGATTAGGGCAGGGCGCGGGATCACATGATTTGCACGGTACAATAATTGCCTTATCCATTACAATTCAATTTATATTTCTGATCAGCCCCTCTAGAATTTGATATATTTACTGATAGGTACTATCTCGAGAGATGTTTTTCTTTCGTCGACATCAGCGCGGGCAGCACCGAAGGTGCTGTCGAAGCCCGCGCTGATGGCCGGAGGCACTCGCATTTTGGGTGGCGGAGTGTGATCAAGAATAAAAAACAAGTTTTGAGTGTTTTTTTTTTTTTCAATAAAGAGTTTAGTTTAAGTTTGGTAATGTTTTTGCTGAATTTTTGTGTTTGGAGAAATGTAGAGGTAAAACACGGAAGTACAAACAAAGCGACGCACCAGCCGAACGGGTGGCGAGACTCTACAATCACGTTATGTACTAGACCGCTCGACCTTTGACCTCTGTCTGAGGGTGGGGAGGGGTTTGCGATAAGACAATTCCCTGTTTTTATATTGACGAAATATTCTTCTACGCTAATCTAGTAATCAGTAGAAGCAAGTGTCCTGTAAATAACGATTCATGTCTGGGTGGTGGTCGGTTATAATCCAAAGTACCTTATTTTTTTTAAAGCAATGCATACCTTTCTTTGTAAGTATATTAAAGTATCATAAATGTAAATAAGGGTTTTAACACTTCCCGTATTTTTGACAGCTACTTTTTTGTAGTAAATTGTATCTACTTCGTGTATCACAACCCACCCCAACAATTAAATTATGCAAATTTTCAATGTTATATTGATGTTGCACTAGTATATAAGGAGTAGAAGGGAACATGTGGTAATAAATTACTAAAGGAAGTTTAGCTTAAAAAAGATTAAAATTTGGTAAACATTTAACTTTGAAAATTTATTCTTGTGGGTAAATACGGACTATGCAGTTGTAATCCAGATAAACCATACAACCATATAATTAAGTTATATGGTTCTTTTTTATGAAAACCAATAAATTACACTTATTTACTAATTTACATCCAAATAATTTGGCTACGATTTACTGTTACATAAATGTAAAGTATTTTTCCTTGTGGATGTAATCTCATGCCTAGAAATCAATCTTCCCAGCATGGCCGGCAGGGCGGCGTCCATATATCTTCCAGGCTAGAGGCATTGCTAAAGTTTGGGTAAAATCAAACACTTGTAAGTCATTGATATTTCCCCAGGGTTACCTCGGACCAACTGACAGAACATTTATCTACATTATTCTTCTTTGCCTTTCCTAAATTGGTTTAGCGATACGTGTTTGTACCGCATTGTGAACTTCTATAAGTTTCTAGATCATTAAATAATTGGAAAGATTTTAGCAGTTGTATAGTGCACAGTATGTCACATTTTACATCAAAAAGCTAGTGATTTGAAAAATTGCGGCTAGAATGAGGAATAAATAATTTGCAGCACATAATGGGCACAACCAACCGGCAAATTTTCATGTTATTTTACATCTTAAGATAAATACTTTTGTAATCAAATACTAACATATAAATAGTTTACTTTTTTTCTTGAACTGAGATTTTTAATTTCTTAAGGAACATTTTGCTCTTCCTACGTTTTTAAAATTACTTCAAATTATACTGAGAAAAGTATTAATGGTAACAAAAGTATTTTGTGTATGTGTTACCAGACTTAAGGAGAAGCCGATGATGCTCTGGTAGGACTTAGGAGATAACTAGTAGTAGAACGTGCATATGAAGAGGCCGACAAAGGATATGGAATTGCTGTCCCATAAGTCTACACAGTGAGGCTCTGGCCCATGTCATAAGAATTATATACAATCAGGTATGAGAAGTGAATCGGAATAAGCGATATTAGGCATAACAGCTTAACGCAAGGAGTAAAGTGAGAGTGAATGTGGTAAAATATTTTTCTACGATCAAAAATTTTCTTGCATCATTTAAAACTAATCGTTATAAATAAAATTGTAATCGGTATCGACCAAAATAGATAATGGAAATCGCCATTTCATCCAAATAGCCATTGATCGCATTTAAAAGTTCAGAATAGACTATAATTTCTATATAAATATTTACGCTCGTCTAGTCCATTATGATGTCAAGAGCAGAAGAAGCAAAATGTTTCATAACCTCGAAAACTAGTAGCTGTGCTTCGCCTCACAGATTGAAGTGACAGACAGTCACAAGTCGTAGACACAGTTGACAGAAGACAAGCTAGCTAAACAAGCAGACTGCAACTGACTGCGACACAGCACAACAATAATAATATGTGTGAAACAGAACCTAAAGCTAATGATTGTTTCAGTTCTAGAAACATTCTGTGTAAATGGCCTTTGTACAGGTCAATCACAGCATTGAAGGCTAAATGTTTTTAAAGAAAATATGTAATTTAAGACTTGTATTTGATAAATTAATATATTATGTTTGAGCTTTTGCAATGTCACATTTAAATAAGCAAAGATAACTAAATACTATTCACCTAAAACTTATAAAAAATTAGCCTATTTAACAATGCTATACACGTATAATATAAATTAGTGACATAATTAATTATAACCATTCCAAAATTTTTGAAGCTATTCAAAATGCTTTGAATTTATACAATGCGAAAATGACTAAATGAAATCAGAAACTTATAATTTTTCAGGTGGAAAAACTTGCATTATGGAGTTGGCCCATGAAATACAGTGTATAAGGAATATTTTGTGCATTAATTATGTTAATATTACGATGTTTTTGCTCAAATGCACACACTGTATTATATCAAGGGGCTTAAACCGCTTAGTCGAGCAAGATCCTTTATCCAAATTAGCGCGTTCAACATTCCCTTCTCCTCCAGCGACAAGGATCAACAACTGCTCTCTAAGTCCTTTATCTTAGTCACACCAGTAAACCTCCACTAATACCGCAAGTAATTTGAATATAGAGTATGCAAATTTGATTAATAATAAACTTTCAATGATTATACTTATAAATATAATTTAATTGAAAGTTTTATTTATTTATATAAAGTTACAATATATAAAGTCAAAATTGAGCAAATTATACGATTCAAGGGGGCAAGAAATGAATGGAGAGTTTTTTAAAAAATCCCATTTAAAACACTGTATGAAGAGAAATTAGATTTTTGTGAATTATTTTCCTGGTGTTTTGCAATTATTAAATGAGAACTTATATCATGGTTATACACATCAAAATCCACAAATTCCAAATTATGCTTTCTTAATTAAAAAACTCAAACGTTTTATTATTTCCCCTAATGAAGATGGTTCATCAAACAGTTTAAATTATAGATAGTTTATCTGCATCTGCAACTGGTGTTCTTAATCAATTGTAGTGTCCCGATATTATGAAATGATAGGTTTTATACTAAAATATGATTTTGAATTCTCAGTTTATGTGAGATGTGTTTATGATTCAAGAAAAAACATCTATACTTTTTGTATGTTTTAGCTTATACAGATACTCTTGTGAATGTTACAGCCAGATAATGGAACAGACAATTGGTATAGTACTCAATGAAGAGCTAAAAAAAACCGCTTCATATAATAGTTTGATAGTGAACTTCTTTGGAGAAATTATAACACAAAATAGTTTTTAAATTCATTAAGTTCCCACCAATTAAGAGTAAGATTACTAAAATGAAACTTTGCACTGACACTATCCATTGATAATATTAAATTAATATATGTTTGCAATATATGCAATGAATTAAAATGTGTTTGCATAAGGAGTAATCAATTATTTTCAGGAAGTAATCAAATAAACTTCTTTACTTCAGTATTTAAGACATGGAACTTACGAGTACTATAACTGTCCAGCTATATTACATTTTAGTTCAATGACGAATTAACAAGAAAGTACAAGCAATAAATTTTGCATACGTAAACGAGTATTTTATGATTGTCTAAAATGGTAAGGAGAAGACAATTAAATCTACATTAAAATATATTAATTAAAATTAGTGATTATTAAAATTAAAGAAATATAACTAAAACAATAAATTATGGAGTAACGTAATCATGATATGTTCAATCTTTATTAAAATAGAGAGGAAAAGATAATAAAACGCTAAATTAATATATATTACTGGCGCCTTTTAGTGCTGGTGATGTACTTTTATTTAAAGTAAAATGTTAAATAAAAACTTGATGCATACGTAAAACATGATCATATTATAAAATAGACAGGGTAAAATATATTAAACTATGCACATATATTATGGGTGCTTTAGTGATTATTAAAATAAAGTAAAATTAATGATTCCATTACAATGTACACTGATTGTATTGAAGTGTAGGAAACCCTGTTGCTCCACCATGCCTATAGATCGCTTTCTAAAACATCGTGGTGCACCTCAAATTGTACACTTGAAGAGGCAATACAATACCTCTTTACCTAGTATTACACTATAGTATTGTGGTGTAGGTGGCTCTGATGTCGAAAACAATGTAAAGACTTCATTTTTGAAGCTTCTTTGGTGCCAACTTTATTTATCCCTTGGTATATTTTCAGTATTTTTCGGTATATTCTGCTAATGAATTCTCTAGCTGCCATGTAATTATTTGTGATGCCTGGAAGCTACATATCACTATTCTCTGCATATATTCATATTATACCACATGTAAAAATAACAACTGCATATCAATGTTACCGTTCCTATTTAAAAAGTTTCCATTCCGAACACTCTGTTACAGTAATGTTTTCTAACATATACCTATAGTAAAAAATACTGTAGTACTCACATACATAAGTATGTTTTTCAATAGATTTTAAGGTACATGTTTAGGGACTTATAACAAAATTATGATGTGTCTGTTAATATGTATGGTAAAAAATAAAAATAAAATATATCACAATAAGTTAATTTGGGGGGAAAAAAAATTAGGGCAAAATCAAACAAACCTAATAAGACGTAGTTATTGAAGGGATAAAACAAAATGTAACGAAAGATTTCTCATACCACAATGACGCACATACCTCTGGTAACTACGTTCTTGACACCTAAAAACAAGAGATTTTTCCTTGTAACAAGAGAAACATGTGCTCAACTTCCGAATCTATGAAACCTATAATCCGTTAACAAGTTTATCCGCAGCTGCAGGATGGACGGACCCAGACAGATAGATGAACCTGTGCCCTTGGTGTTATTAGACCCCAGAAATCATTACTTTTTCCTTCCTTCGGTACCATGCTTGTCAATTCTCCTAGGACTTTTTCTATCAAGAGCTATGCAAAACAACGGGCGAAAGGATAACGCCACAATTTTTTAAATGATTGGTCTCAGGCCGCTTACCAAGAACAAACATGAAACTTATACAACAATAATAATTAAACAGTTGAAGATTATACCTAACTATTATAACCATAGTCCTATCAGTTTGCTAATACCTATCACTGTAATTTGGTGCCAATCTATACACCAAATGTTATTTACTAATGATTACATCCAATGCGTATTTATTAAGGATCCCTTACTAGGTCCTTTTTAAAAGTAATGCCGTGTGGTTTGTTCATGACTTTTAGCTATTAATTGCAAGGTCCGTAGATACTTTAAATTTGAATCATAGGTTCCTTTTCAGTCCAAGAAAAGAACCCCATATAGGTTATGGGAAATTGAAAATCCGAAAAGCACGATCTGTCCCATCTGTATGTCATATCTCAAATCTTGATCAGAAAAGTCTTAATGACGGGAACTTTAGTGTGGTAAGTTTTATCTTCGATCAAAGATAAAACCATTTTTACAGTCAAAGGTAAAAGGACAGTCCGTCCTGTCTGATCGTTTACGTTCTGTCAGTTTCTTTCTTCAAATATTCCGTTATATAAATTAAAACAGTTCATAAAGTGTTTCTACTCGCGTTTAAGCCCACCATCATGATCAGTGATAATATCAATAAAAGTGGTCTTTAAGAAGTTCCTTCGACAAACAGCATAGGAGCTGGAAAGCCTACGCCATTCTCGTGAACCGCAGAAGCTCGAAACATTACGGGAATGAATGTTTGTCCTATTATTTTAACTAAATATGTATTCCACGTACCGAAGCAATAAATTCACACACTATAACAAGAGGTGCATTATAATACTTCTATAGTAGAATTAACTTAATAAATTTCCTTAAACGATGAAAAAAATAAAAAGCCCGGGTGAATGTCGTCAAAGCTGTACTTTGTCCGCTCTGGATTTAAACGCCCTTTAAGTAGTTTGGGCTACTCTTTGTTCTTACGCCTTATACACTACCAAGAGGCATTTGTAAATTTAACGTAAGAGAGGAATCCTGGCCCAAGGATATCCTGTTTTACTGTAAAGAAAACACTATCTTCAAGGTAATATGTTTTTAATTTATGTATTATATATATCCATTTCTACGTAAATTCAACAAAAAGAGGTCAAAACAACCTATAAAATGTTCACAAACTATCTACATCTACACTACTTGTTGTTTATATGCTTGGGACTATTCAATTTACCATCTTATTCATATATGTTTTATAATCAATTATTTTGTAATGTTTATAATTTTACCACACACCATTGTTTAATTGCTTGGTGATTGTTAATAATTTTAAATTTCTATATAACAATTTTAAGCGATTAACGTGGCAATTATATTTGGATTAGTTGTGTGGATTTTTTTATTGTATAAATATCGTAGTAAGGCTGATTTTCTTTATAATCCAAACAGGCCCCTTTTTTTTAAGGCACGCCATGTTACAAGGCGTGATACAAAGGGTGACCTCCATAGCCTTAATACATGATCGGAGACGGGAACTAAGGACAAATTATTTACTGAGTATAATTCATATACTCGTTATTCTAGTAATTCCATATACTGCAGAATACTTGAATGCTGAGTACAATAATAATCTACTTGTCATCCACCCCAAGAATAATAAAGTTCTCTGACCATACGCGTCTGAAGAAAAATTGGGTCACTGAATTTTTTTTTATTAATACTTGTCCTTTATTACTGTCAATATTTAAAGAGGTTATGTTTTTAAAAGAATTTGATCTTATTAACAAAACAAAAATTTTTTTTGGTGGACAGTTTTGTATACGTTATTTCTTTGAACATACGCTGTAATAGGTTCCATAACCAAAAGTGTATATATCCACACCACTCGCAATCGCCACCCCACGTTTGTTTTAGTGCGTTACAATGATTTGATGAAACAATTACATTTTTGCTGGAAACTGCTGGATTTTCGTTTTGAAGGAGGATATAATTAATTTAATTCATTGGAACGCAGGAAAAGACCATTTTCAAATATTCTTATAGAAGACATCCTTCATATTACCCAATCGAAAAATATTTCTATAAAATTTTATAAAACAAAGTAATGTCCTTCTATAAAATAGAAGAATGAGAAATCACAACCACGCTAATTGGTAAATGGACGTAACTGTTAAATACTCTACATTACAATTATCCTGGATTGGTTGCAATCTGAAACTATAGTAAATGAATAGTGTCCAAAACAGTTCTGTTATTTCCAAGGAAAAACTTTCCAATTGGTCATCAGGCTTGATAACCTCTATAAAAATGCAACTAAAATATAATTTGCTACGAGTTTAAAAAATAACGACAGGTGATCAAATTTATACAGGACGAATTTTCGAACGTTAGAGAGAAATGATTATATAGTTGATGTTCTAATCATTACTCGAGTTTCCATTTGTTCTGAGCGTTGTCTGTTTGTTGATTTCCTTATAAATTTGCGAATTCTTGTTAGCGATTTTTTTACGAAAGCTGATGCAAGTACAAAAAAATATTCAAGGGTCAAAATGATCTGTTAAATACAATAAGCATATAGAACTAAAACTTGTATTAATAAAAATATATGCTTTATGTATTACCATCTTTAAGGTAATATACGTAGTATTTTACTATCAATGTAACATTAAGGTTGCATTAGTCATATATAAATATGTTGATCATAATGAAACGAGTGTGCTAAGTAAGTCTTATCTTTGTATTAGTGGTTTCTATTATCTTTCTACAACATTTTACCATTGCATTCTTTTTACTGAGGTGATTCGTAGTAGGATGGATCCTTGAAAGAAATCGGCCTGATAACTTCACTAACTCATAAACAATCACGACAGTAAACACATGACCTATAGGTATTTAAACATAGTTCTTGCAGGTAAATGGCTATAGACGTGGACTATTAGCAACG
Organism: Homalodisca vitripennis; assembly: GCF_021130785.1. Taxonomy (NCBI): domain Eukaryota; kingdom Metazoa; phylum Arthropoda; class Insecta; order Hemiptera; family Cicadellidae; genus Homalodisca; species Homalodisca vitripennis. The sequence continues at coordinate 34,144 of NW_025788761.1, forward strand.
CGTCCCCAACGGTAGGGGAAAAATAGGCAAAATTTGGCGGAAAAAATTTTAGCAATTAGCTCTCCCTGGTCTCTTTTCCCTATCGTTTCCGGTGCTTGTGGGATGTGGTTTTATCATGTCTTGTGTGTATGTTAAATTTTAAACATTGTAAATCCGTCCCATTTTAGCCTTCAATAATTTCCAAAACCCAAAATGTTGGTGCAAATTTAGTGCATTCGTGAGTTATATGGTGTTGTTTTTATACAGAAAACGTTCTTATATCTAGAGTTTTGCTTAATTTTGAATGTTTAATACTCCACAGAAAACCTGTATGCATATTTACGTTAAATACCAAATTTCCCGCAAGGACACTTCATATTTATACACTGAGCTTAGCTTCACAACTGGGTTTTCCCACTCCAATGTCTCAAATTGATGCCAAAAAGCCACCCATGCTTTCCATTTTATATTATTTAAACCAATTCTCTCATTAAACAAAAAGGTGCCTTCGCCCCCTTTACTTTGTTATGTTTAATTGGCGTCAATAAACGAACTTTTGCCATTGATATTGCGTTGGGGAACATTAATTACATTATTATGTTTAACTTTAGGTTTTACATTTGCCGGGGGTTTGAGGATAATTTAGCATAAAAATCTTAAAATAGTTTTTATAAATCTCTGCAGCTTTCTTCCTTGGCTCCGAAAACCATTTAGCCGACTCCTTGTTTAGGGATTTTTCCCTCTAACACGGTACTCACTAACTTTTATTACATTATTAATAAGTCCGAGACTTTTTAATATTTATATATATATATATATTATATATATATTATATAATAATAT
>NW_025788762.1:0-8558 GCF_021130785.1 Homalodisca vitripennis
ATGAAGCCCACATAATACATCGGGAACCCAATTTCTTCAAAAGGAAATTAATTGGGGCAACATACATTAAATTGGCAGCCCAAACCAATCATCAACCACAGTCGAGTTTAGGCCGCTTGGTTTGAATTCAAAAAAATAAACAAAAAGAAAACCCAAAAGTATCAAAGGGATCGGATATTTGCAAAAAAACCAATGCGGAGCAAAATAGGGTTTTTAAGAAGTTCTTCTCGCATGAACCAAATAACGAAAGGGCCCTTTCCTGTTCCCCCTTCCCTTGTATTTCCGCCATTTTGTTTAGCCGGCCGTCACGATTACCATTGGCTCCCCCCTCTGGTCAGTCGTAAAGGGTTTAGTAACGAGTGAAGACATATTGTACCTGTATTCCGTTTTTTTTTTTTAAATGTTTGGTGTTTTGTATAGTTTTTTTATTAAGTGAAATGTTTTTAGTGTTAGTGAAGTTGACATAAAACATGTAGGTTGTGATTCCTGACTCAGGCGTGCCAAAACGCTTTAGTAAATTTTTTTATTTTAAACCATTTTGTAATTTTATTGGGGAGTTCTTTCCCTGAAGAAAGATCAAGCGATCCGAAACGTAGTGTTACGTTTTTTGTTTCACAAAACGATGGCAAATGTCCGAAAAACCTGTTTCCTTCACAATCCTTCCATCGTAAAAAATAACCTTCAAACAAAAGAAATTTTTTTTGAACAGATATTCTGCTACTTTAAATGTAAAATAATTGTGCTTGTAAAGAGTGCAAGAGTGTTTTGGGAAAGGATAAGGGGAATGGTAGGACACTACTTGTATTTAACGCGTAAACCCGTTAAGGATTGAGCTACCGACCTTTTTTTTCGCAGGATGCTCTTTCAAAAATGAAAGCCCTATCAAGTTCGAGACTTTATCCGCAGAAAGAATGTCTAAGGGAAAAATTTTACAAAAATAATTCTTGATTGTTCATACACTTACATTTATTTGAATGTTAAAACTTGTTATTACCCGATTACTAGAATCTATCAAAATAAATTTCTTAAATGAGTAATACGTTTATGGGACCTCAGTGAAATATATTGTTTAGTAGTAAAATTTTAAGCGAAAAATAAAATATAAAAATTAATGGCTTTGGGACTGAAAAAAATAATTGGTTATTAGACAAAGGTACTGTACGCTGTGTACAGCTCGTCAATAATGACCTCAATCAATTTTGGTTGTGTGAAAAAACGCTTCGCCAAAACCAAAGTTCGAACCTAGATGTAAAGAGATATGAAGTTTAGTGTGATAAATAAGGTTTTTTAAATTTTATGGAGTATGCGTACCATATGAGATGGAGTAAGCATAGACAGGGGAGGGAGTATGCTTGTATTCCAAGGTTAATCACAAATTACTTTTTAGATCTCTAATTGAAGATATATCAATCAATATCGCAAAAAATCATGCCTCATTTTCAGCCATTTTCAATGGGGGCCCGGTTACAACGTTGCGCAAAAAGCATCTTTTAAAGCCCATACTTGTGTGGATTGGGCCAGAAAGTTTTCAGTATAAGTAAGTTTTCTAAAATTTTTCACTCTAAAATTTAAAAATAAAGCAAAAAAAGTGGTTTACTATAAAGTAAAAAAATACAATTAATTGAAAATAATTTTTTTTTTTTATTTTATTATTATTGCCCTTGTTTTTTTGTTTCAATGTTGAAATAAATATATTATATAATAAATATATTTAAAATTAATTTTTTTAAAAAAATTAATTTCCCAATCCAATTTTAATTATTTTTCCACTTTTCCCTTTTCTAATTAATACTCTCGATTTCTAAATTAAAAATGCACGACTTTTTTCCCGACATTTTCCCTTAGTAGCCCCTAGCAGAGAGTTAAAAAAAATGAGAAAAACCATTTGAAATCCTTTTTCTCGGTAACAGTAATACAAAGCCAGTCACTGGAAATTTCGGTAGTATTTCCTTTTTTCATTAAACAAAATCTTACTTCAAATAATTTTCCAACAAAAACCCTATTCAAAAACCTTTTAAAAATGAATTTTATATTTAATTAAATACTCTATCACAAAAAAAATATTTTCCCAACCCTCCAAAAACCCCGTTAAAAAAGTGTTCCCCCATCACAAAGCCTCACCTCCCTCGGGGGCCCGACTTCCGTTTCGCGGTATTTGTATCTTCACCTCACCCGGGGATATAGGATTGTGTTGACCTCTGTGTAAGGGGCGATGAAGCTTATATTATGTGTAATAAAGATTCCGATCGTTGATACGACAAAGGGGAAATGATTTCCTTATAAAATTTCCCTCAGCAACAATCACGCGATGAAAAAAGTGTTCTCCTCCATCAGCAGTGCCTCGCCTCCTTTCTCAGGCAACAACTTCCGTTTCGCGACATTTGTACTTCACCAGCACCCGGGGATATAGGATTATGTGTGCCTTGTGTAGTAGTCGGTGAAGCTTTTTATTATGTGTAATAAAGATGCCAGATCGTTGATACGACAAAGGGAAAAGATTTCCCTTTTAATTTCCGTCAGCAACAATCACACGAGGTAATAAGTGTTCTCCTCCATCAGCAGTGCCTCGCCTCCTTCCTCGAGGCAACAGACTTCCGTTTCGCGAGCATTTGTATCTTCATCTGCACCGGTGATATAGGATTATGTGTGACCTCTGTGTAGTAGTACGATGAAGCTTATATTATGTGTAATAAAGATACCAGATCGTTGATTACGACAAAGGGAAATGATTTCCGTATCAATTTCCGTCAGCAAACAATCACGCGAGGTAATAAGTGTTCTCCTCCATCAGCAGTGCCTCGCCTCCTTCCTCGAGGCAACAGACTTCCGTTTCGCGAGCATTTGTATCTTTCACCAGCACGCGGTGATATAGGATTATGTGTGACCTCTGTGTAGTAGTACGGTGAAGCTTATATTATGTGTAATAAAGATGCCAGATCGTTGATACGACAAAGGGAAATGATTTCCGTATCAATTTCCGTCAGCAAACAATCACACGAGGTAATAAGTGTTCTCCTCCATCAGCAGTGCCTCGCCTCCTTCCTCGAGGCAACAGACTTCCGTTTCGCGAGCATTTGTATCTTCATCTGCACCGGTGATATAGGATTATGTGTGACCTCTGTGTAGTAGTACGATGAAGCTTATATTATGTGTAATAAAGATGCCAGATCGTTGAATACGACAAAGGGAAATGATTTCCGTATCAATTTCCGTCAGCAACAATCACGCGAGGTAATAAGTGGTTCTCATCCATCAGCAGTGCCTCGCCTCCTTCCTCGAAGCAAACAGACTTCTGTTATAGCGAAGTATTCGTATCTTCACCTGCACCGGGTGATATAGGATTATGTGTGACCTCTGTGTAGTCAGCCTATTACGATGAAATTTATATTGTATAATGAAGATGTCAGATTGTTGATATGGAGGAAGGGAGTGATTTCCGTATCGATTTATGTAACCAACAATTAAGCTAGGAACTATACGCAAAAGGTTTGAATCCATTGCTTGGTTCATAACCCCTACAGAAAAAAAGGAGAAAAAATTATGTCAGCCTACTGGTTTTCAACGGAGCTTAGCGAAATTCCCATAATTTGGAAATGCATCATCATAAAGGGTCATTCTTGCCTATGTAGAAATAACATTTACTTCAAAAAATTTTAAAGTATGAATGCTTATAGGATTGATATTTTTCAGAATATCTTTTCTCATGATAAGTTAGTTCACAGGTTATTTTATTGAGTTAGATTTCAAATTAGTCTTTATATTATAAAGTTCTTTTAAGGTACGTTGGCGAGAGAAAAGAAGAGACCTGGCCGTGCCGGCGCACAGCTGTTTACTAGTGTGTTGCCGCGCGGTAATTTCAGGCGCTTCGCCCTACAGCCAACCCTGCGAATTGTTTATCCTAGCAATGGAACAGTGAAACAATAATGGAATTACGAAACAAGGCGCGGCAACATACTAGTAGTAGCGCCTGCAAATTTCAGATAGGCCAGAAATCCAGGTCTCTTCTTTTCTCTCGCCATCTAGTACTACAACGCAAGATTGTGCTGAAAAATCAAAAATTCTCTACCGTAGAATTTTGTTATCGAGGTCCCTCTGCATTATTTTACTATTAACCGTATGGAATTAAGGTATCGTGCATTTCTAGTTATCGTGGTTAGATATAATACATATGTAAAATTATTGTCTAACGCTGAGCAAATCCCACGGAATGGACATGCACTATCTCTCAATCCCACACGGGTGGACATGCACTATCATCTCAATCCCACGGAGTGACATGCACAATCATATCAATCCCTACGGAGTGACTTGCACTGATCATCTCAATCCTACGGAGTGGACATGCTCTCTTATCTCAATCCCACGGAGACAGTGACATGCACTTATCATCTCAATCCAACGGAGTGACATGAGCACCATCATCTCAATCCCACGGAGTAGAGAGTAGTGACATTGCACTATCAGCTCAATCCCACGGGAGTAGTCGGTAGCATCTGGGATTGACATGCATTATCATCTCAATGTTCCTTTTTTAGAAATTTCAATCCTAGTTATAACAAAGGACAGACAGCATAGGTAGTCCCTCATATTGCTTTTAGTCAATGAAAAAGAACTAATACTAGGATAAATAACAATAAAGTACTGGAGACATTTAATTAATATTAATTCATAACGTGTGAAGTACGGGGATGGTTTAATATGTTAACTTCACACGCGATGCAGATGATGTGACGAACTGTCGTATATGTGGACATCGTGCCAGCCAATATTGACATTAGCCAGCCTCTAATCTATTCTCTTGCAGTAATTGTTTCCATTCTTTGCGGTTAAAATACACGATATTATATGCTTGTCTTACCCTCGTGAAACAAATGGTGCCCTTTTAAATGAAACATTGTAGAGAGAGGGCGAAGGATTCTGGGAAACCACAGCATTTATTCTGTGCCCTTCACCTCCTCCCACCCTACTAACTCACCACACCTAGCCTGATACAAAACCAAGGGCTTAACTCTATAAACAACAAATGGTAACACTCGGTTGTACTCTCCAATGGTTGTATTTGTAGTAGACGAGAAACAGACTTAAACAATTAGTTTTATTTGCCTTTTCGGTGTGTAATTAAATTTGCTTGAGAAGCGTTTAATTCCTAAGTTTATTGACGAAATCATACTTGGTATGGTAATAATGGCAAAACACGGCAGGAATATTATTTGTTTTAAATTTATTATTGCCGATGGATGATTTGAAAAGGTAACAAATATATACCTCCCTGATTATACTGATATATAGTATATTTTTTTTTAACAATATATATATAGTTTAAAAAATTTACTAGTAAGGTTTCAAGTTATGAACTTTTTAAATACGATGATTACATTATCATTTAAAGTTATTGTCCCATCAGGCTGTCTAAACTATGATGCCCATGACCGCCATCTTGAAATTCTTTATTGGTTATGACTGGCTAACTAGCTCATCCAAGCTATGTACAAATGCTCCCTTTGTATGAAGTTTTGATCTGAATATATTAAAAACTAAACTAAATATGTATGGTTACAATGTTTACAAAATTATTTCTACAATGTTTGTAAACTAGATAACACTTCGTACACCCACTATCTGGAAACATGAGTGTTATACAAATCTCAATCGAACAGATGCTATTTAAGATGACCTGAGAATTCGAAAACACTTTTCTGTTTGCACCATAATACTTGTACTTTGTAAGTTATTACATAAACATTCCTTTTCCTAATTTGAGGAGGACTCATAATGACATCTTGCCATGAGTACGAGGGTATCTGGTAAAAGTCCATTGGAATTTATGAAATATTTAAACTTCCGCGTATTCTACATTGAGGTAGCACGGGGTATGGAGATGGGTTTTCCCATTTCTATAACTATAGTATAATGACGTCTTATCCATGTAAACGTTACCCAGATATTTGAGAGCAGAATAGCTTCCAAATAAATAGAGAGACAATTTATGATGTGAAGAGTACAATGTTTTCACAGTAATCATGTCAAAGACAATAATAACTCGACCTCTAGACTGTATTATTATATATATAAATTATTATAGGATTTATACATACCACTGCTCTCCTCACAACTTGGAGACCTACTAATTTACCGTAATGTAATTTTAATGTTTTGACAAATCGTCAGCTATTGTCTGTATTTTACCATTGTACAATACCAGACAAAGGAATGTTATTGTTTCGGATACATTGAGACTGACACATATATAAATTCAATGTATTATATAACAAATCTTGTAAATTTTAAAACCATGTAAGGTCGAAAAAGCAGTGCCAAAATTAGCTATTTTAAATTGTTTATCTTATTTGTTGGCGTTTTATAGTAATTGTATTATTATTTAAGTATTTATATTTTAATTATAAACTTAATTTAGGATTTTACTGAATAAACACTTGATGGCGAGCACAGCAGACTATTTGCAAGTTTTATTGTGTAACTGAATATCTTATATATACAAAAGTTTGAATTTAAGGGGGTCAGAGCAAACTCAGGCAGCTTATAATGTATATATTCAACATAAAAGAAGGTATAGGAATGAATTAACACTAGCAAAAAAAGTTGCAGTTGAGCAGTATATTAGTAAAGCTCCTAACCAATGCAGGGCTGCTTGGAAGGTGATTAGTAATGAACACTCACCTACACACAGTCAAGATGTAAATTTGGATCCTGAGGAATTCAACCAGTATTTCATAAACTCAATTAAAGAGCTTAGTGAAGGAATTCCCCCAGTCACCATAGTCCTGATTACTTTCTGGAGAACGAATGATTGATCAAAATTCATTTGTTTGGCTAACAGTTACAGCCGAGGATGTTATAAAGGCTGTGTCAAAATTCTCAAATTTCAAAAGCTATGGACTATTATTGGTTGTCGAATTTCATTATTAAAAAGTACTATTGAATTTATAAGTGAACCCCTAGCGATAATTTTAAATAACTGCATGAATGAGGTTTTTTTTCACCTTTACTAAAGGTGTCAAAAGTTACTCCAGTGTTTAAGAAAGGTGACAAAAATTGTGTACATAACTATCGTCCAATCTCAATTGTCCCTATATTTTCTAAAATTTTTGAATCAATTATGTACAACCAGCTGAATGGCTATTTGAGTTTCATAATTTAATTTCAAATAGTCAATATGGCTTCCGCCAGGGAAGATCTACAACTTCGGCTGTATTAAACATAATTGATCATACCCTAGAGGCTTTTGAAAAAAAGGATTCCTCTTCATTAGTTTTATGTGACCTCAGTAAAGCATTTGACAGGTGTCCTTGTTGATGTTCTTCTTGATAAGCTTGCATTTTACGGTGTTAGTGATTGTGCTTTAAGACTTATTAAGTCATATCTTTCCAATAGATTGCAATATGTATGTGTCAGGAATAAATGCTCTCAAATGAAAACCGTGGAAACTGGTGTTCCACAGGGTTCTATTCTTGGGCCTTTTTTCTTTATTGTTTATATTAATGATCTTCCTAAAACCTCAATACTCATTCAGTGATTTACGCTGATGATACCACCTTACTTTCTAGTCATCATAATTTAGACTGTTTGGCACAAATTACCCAACAATCTGAGAAAAGGGCTTATGAATGGTTTGCAGCAAATAAGCTAGCATGCAATTTGGATAAACACAGTGTATTACTTTAAGCCTCAAACAGGAAATCAATTTGGTATCGGTCAAGCTCCTAGGAATTAATGTAGACTCAAATTAAACTGGTCAACTCATATAGATACTGTCTGTAACAAAATCTCTAGAGTAAATTACTTACTTTGGAAACTCAAAAGTTTTGTTAGTCCAGAGTATTTAAGATTGGCATATTTTGGGCTTTTTCAGTCGCACATATTGTATGGTCTACTTGTATGGGGTCATTCTTCACATGTCATTGACATTCTTGTGCTACAGAAAAAGGCTGTTCATAATATTGGAGGAGCCAACCCACTTGAACACTGCAAACCTCTTTTTGTACAATTTCAAATTCCCACAATAGTAAATCTTTATATTTTTCAAGTTTTATTGTATACAAAATCTAATTTGAATCTTTTTCATACAAGACAGGAGATCCATCAATACAACACTAGGGAAGGAATAAGATTGATATATTGCCTCACAGACTAGCTAAAACTAAAAGCTCGTTTAAAATTAAATTTTATAAAATTTTTTAATAAGCTGCCTGATGATGCGAGACTTGTTTCCTTTAAAATATTTAAAAAAAAGTTATATGATTGGCTAGTTGAAAAATCCTTTTTACAGCATTGAGGAATTCATGAATTGCCATATTAATGTTAGGTTTTAGTTTATAACTAACTATAATTACTTTTATTTATTGCTACTTTACTTAAATTTCATGTGAACTTTTTACAACACTTTTGTGTTAATGTAATTTTTAGCTTTAACAATGTATGTAATTTTAAAATGACTTGTCCTATTTCTGTAAACAGAATCAATGGAATAAATGATTCTTATTCTTATTCTTATTCTTATTCTTATTCTTATGGCTTACACAAAGCTAGAAGTTTTACGT
>NW_025788763.1:0-9643 GCF_021130785.1 Homalodisca vitripennis
TTCTTTGTCTAAGTTATTCCCTGTCATTATAAATTTACTCAAGGCTCTGAGAAAAATGTCTTTTAGCTCTTTAGCCTCGGAGTCATAGTGTGATTTTACCTGTTTCTTTCTCTGCTCTATTTTTTTCTTGGGACAGGCAATGTCAAGAGCTATTTGAAGGGTATTGGTAAAAATGTTGTAGGCTACGTCTGTATTAGGGGCATAGTGGATGTTGCCCCAGTTTTTGTTTGACAAGAGGGATTTCAGATTGTTTAGGTTGGCTTGATATTTGATATTCACCTCCCAGATCCTAATATTAACTACATTTGGTTATAAAGTACACCATTTTATAACATTTTTTTAATTAATGATGATATAGTTTTGCTGCAGTTGTAAAAGAATATGTAATAAGTATTCATCTACTCTTATGAATTCTGTAATTTAAATCTGAAGTTCCCAAAACTAATATATCCACTAAAAACCAAAATGTAATATTTTTAACAATTGTGATTCTTTCTCTTATTGCATGTATAGGGGAGAGTGTGTGCATATTAGTTCCACAAATTATTTGCCATCCATCAAATATGAAACATTGGGTGAAGTGAATGTACATCATGTAGTTTTTGCTAATGTTTAACTATTTTTAAGTAGGTTTGATGTAAATGGAAAGTAGTATTAACTACCCCCCCTAGATTATCATCTTGAAATTCTTTGGAACGGGGTAAATATTGTTTAAACTTAAGTGAAGTAGGAGTAGTTGCTAAGTTTTCGGTTTAGGTTGCATTTTATAATTTTTAACCATTTGTTCAAGGACACTTAACTTTTCTTGGCACTTGTTTAGTTTTGACGAGGTCTGTTTATTGTACAATTAGATAATGAAAATTTATCCATATCTGGAGGGATGTGATTAACACTAATGTACAGTTATAATTTAATAATACAAATTTTTACATATAATATTGTGGCTAATGGTCTCAAACCAAATTCAATAACCCAAAACAAGGAGCCTTTAAGAGGCCATGAAAAGTGAGGTAGGCTCTTTCGACATTACATAAGGAGAACCTAGGTTTAAAATGTCCTTTACGTTACCTTACATACAATTAAAAATGTGTTTTTGAGTGCCTTGACGGTATAGAATATCAGAATTATTGTTTACCTACAGTCCAGATTAAAATGTTTAAGAAAAGATTCAAAATTGACAAACTTTCTTATGATAATATAATCATACTATTGTTTTTCTAAATATCACACTAAAAGCTGTATTTTAAATTTAAAGGCTGAATTAAAATCATTTAGAATGTGGTGATATGTTTACAGTACTGATGTGAATAATTCATACTTATACTGTTCTCTATAGAAATGTGGAATTCGTTGTTTTCTAGATTTGCAACTGTGATATAAAAATTTCAACACATAAATCTATTTTCAGAATTAAAATTCTGGAAATGAAAATATTTACAATATATAAAAAAACTTTCAAAACAAAATTACAATAACTGTTTATGAATATGTGTCTACTGGCAGAAAAATTACAAAAAACCAACAATGACACTATTATGTTTAGTATTCTTGACCTTTTAATGCCTTATAAACTCTTTTACAAATCATAAAAGCCAGCTTTTACCAAGAGTGGTAGACAATTTTTTGAAGGAATTGAACAAATTCATCAGAGAAAACTCAAAGAATACTTTCTGAAAGGGTACGTCATGTTCTACTTTCTGTATAAATGTATTAAAAAATACTTATAGATGTAAACAATTTTTTGTTTGAAGAAAATTGTTTTATAAAACATTTTTATAATCAGAAGGAGTAATGATTACTTAAATAAAATAAACTATTCTACTATTTAAAATATTTAACGACAAGTATAAATTTATGAAACTCTGAAAAAAACAAACCAATTATAAAACTCTAATTTTTAGTACTTGAGGTTTAACTTGTTAATATTTAATACATACTGATATTTTCTTATAATTTAAATCTGCTAGAGTTCAGAAAACAATTTTTCTGGACTATTATGAGAATATTTATGTTATTTTCATGTATCACACTCTAAAAAAAGGCTGAAACATGCAACAAACCTTCCACAGCCTCCTCAAGTACAGTCTCTCTTCCTCCTTGTCTTCGGACTTTCTCTTTTCTTCTTCTGATTCTCCACCCCTTTTACTCCCTCCACCTCTTCTACCCGATCTCTTGCCTTCACTTACTTCAACCTCCTCTCTCTGGCGTCCTTCTCTTTCTCCTCAAGTCTAGTTTCTTTTTTCCGTCTTTTTTATTCGTTTCTTCTTCTCTCCTTCCACATGTTCCTCTCCCTCAAGCCTTCTGGTTAAAAATACTTTTCACTAATCTCATTAATCAGTTTGGAATTACACAGTATATAGTATGGAGTTTGTAACTTTAAGCTACATTTTGTAAACTTCTAAATAATTTATAAAATATACTTACAACAAAGTAAAGGTAATGAATATTGAAAGTAAATATTAAAGAAAATACGGTAAAGATTCATTGTTAAGCTTTGTTTTTAAATTTCAAAACTAATATGCTTAGTTAATTAAAAAAAAAAGGACACAATGGACAAAAAGAGGACTATCTCATATTTTAGCATGCTCTTTTCCTCACTTATAGTATAGATCTGTGCAGGGAAAATTAAGTTTAGTAGAATGAGCATTACCCAGTAGTAATTGCAAACATATAAATGTTCTGGATAAAATGACATCAGTTGACTTCGTATGCACAAGGAGAATTTAACCGTAAACCTCTTCATGTTTATGGATGACAAAAATCACATAACCAGACAAAAGCAATCAAAAGATACTTTTTCACAAAATTTTTCGCAATATTTTGATTTAATTTTTGAAATTTCTGTTGTAATTTAATTCTACCCAGAACATATTTAAGTTCATTTGGTCCTGGGGGAGGAGGGAAAGGAAGGAGGAAAGTTGGAAGGGAAGGGGGAAAGTTATATATAAACATATGAGATAATTTCAATGGAAATTTTGTACATCAGGAATAATTTCTGAATAATATCCTAAATTCAACTAAATCGGCAGTAAAGGGAACCACCTCTAAAATTCTATTTTAAAATGGCTGTATTAATAAATACACTCTTCAGTTTAGATTAAAAAAAAGTATAATCAACCACTTTCAAATGAAAATGTACTGTTTTTATTTTGACTTATTGTTTTAAATAAAATATTGATTACAAAATATCTTTAATACATAGAACCTAAAAATAGGTCATAAGGATATACAGGGTGAGTGGCTCTTTGGGAGTCGAACAAATTTTTTGCGGTTATAATGCAATGTAAATGTGATACCAATGGTGGTTATAAAAAAAGTCTAACTCCAAAAATTAGGTCATGAAAATGAATTATTTTCAGTTTTTTCTAAAAAAAACCCCGTGTCGCATGTGGTGTTTGTACGTAAATCTGCAACGTAATGTAGACATATTGTGATGCAAACTACATTCATTTTGTAAGATTCTCCGTTTAAATTTTCACAATTTGAAAAAGTTATCAGTTCAAAGCGGTAAGAAAAGAAAATTTAAGTTTCAGTGTCGATTCAAATGGACAAAGTTGCTAAGTTTCAAGGAAAAACTGAAATATCATTGAACCCCATCTTTTTTAACCACACGCAACCCTGTAACTACCAAGAATTATGTCAAGTGATAATTAATAACTTTGCCATTTAATAGGCTTTAAAATGGTATGTGCCATAATGACCATAGTTTAAGTATTCGGCTTACCTTACTTTTATTGGTTTGAATATTTAAAAAAACGTTGCATAGCTACAAAAAGATTAAAACAATCTTAATAAACAATTGTACTTATTTTTTATGTTTTTATAAAACTGGTCCTCATAAAAACAAGGAATTGAAGATCACAAAAAAAGTAAAGCAGTTTAAAAATAAATTTTGTGGATGCTAGGTTTACGGATTAATGGGTCACGATCCTTTATCAATGTTTTAATTTCCTTATCTTATTAACTTTCACCAGTATTGTTACATTCATTCCTTATAAATCTTGTTTAGTAAAAGGACCAGGTGTCCACATGAATTAGCTTCTACCTCCAAAAACTATTTTTTCTCGCTCAATTTAGTCCAAGTGTAGGCTGCCATGGAGTTCACTACTCGAGAATACGCTGATATGCCACTATATTTACGGGTTTTTGTGATGGAAAATTACGGTGTGCTGCCCAAGAGAAGAGTTTTTAAGTCTCGCTACCCTGATCGCCGACTTCCCCAGTCATTCTGTGTTCTCAAGACCCATCAACGTCTTGTCGGAGAGAGGTTACAGTTCCACAACAAGACCTAACGAAAGTAGGACACATTGTTCATGATGTAGGAATTAGATGAATTAGTTCTAAATTCAGTTCAGCAATGAATCCAGGAAGTTAGAATAGTATGACAACTTGCTAGAGTCAGAGACGTAGGTGTATCACAATGGGAAGGTTTTGGACATTTTGCATAAGAATAAATCCAGTGGTTAATTTCAGTGGGAACGCAACTGGGGAAACGGCGTTCCCTTACCTCCCAAGAGTGCCGGAACGCAGGGGAATGCTTTTAAAACTACGAGTACAAGTTTTAGTTAATAAAAATTGTAGGTAGGATCAGATATTATGCTATGCTTTGTTTGCGATTTGTGACTCGTAAGCAGATAGTAAGCGGCCCGTACAAGCAGTTGTGAGCTGTGCTGTGATGAGTCTTGCACGGAATTCAGGCAGGAGGATAGGTGACGGGCGAGTCATTCCTAGTTCGCGCATGCGCGGAGACTGCGCCTCTCAATAACAAAAGTCAATAACCCACCCCACCCCCTTTCCCTTTTTCCCCCTCCATTCTTCGACCGCGCCACCGCCCCTGAGTGTGATCAACAAGTGTGTTGACTAGTTGACTTGAACCTTCGGTGTGTTTCGCCAGTTTAAGTTACAAGTTGCATCGCCAACTGCACCTGTCATGTCAAGAAAGGATTGTTAAATAGAAGTTTAGATTTTAGAATTGATTGCCACCCCATGTCAATAAGTAGATACTAACCTTCACAGGCAAAAATGCCTGTATAGATAACAAAATATTTGATGGGTCTTAAAATTTAAGTACAGGAACAGCATTTGGATAATGTTTTGTAATACTCAAGGTTTTTTGGTGTAAAAATAAATGACCATTGAAATTTTTCTTGAACATGAAGGCAAAGATCATATCCTATTATTTGTTTTAATGAACCATTAGGCTAAATGAATCAAATATTGAAATTTTGAAAAATTAAAGGGGTTTAAAACTTGCATCTTACTTTGTAAGAAAAAAACAGCTCTTAGAGGTGGATCGTTGTATCTTAGTCCAAATCTGGTATAGAGTTCTGAAGAAAACATTAAGCCTTATAGATGTTTTAATGCTGACTTTCATTTTGAAGGTTGCTTTATAAATCTAATTGATTATAATGTTACAATAGCATCTATTTTATAGAACTCCACTTCACCAGCATGTATATTGTTCATCAAAACTCCAACAGAAATCTTTTTAAATAAAAATACAGAATTGTGTTAGATTTTGGTTAGCAAACATGAAATAATAACAGAGTTATTGGTGGCTTTCTTGATTTTAATCATCAACTTATTGAATGAAAATTGTAACAATGTTAATAACTTTTTAAAAACATTTCTGACCACAAAAATGGGTTTTTATATAATTTATTTTTTGGCACCAACCAGAATTACTCGATTTCACAATGTCCATGCCATAGACAAACATTTATCTACAAGTAATAGAACTGTAATGGTTTAAATGGATAAAAATAAATTTTGACATGGGGTGGTCAGATCCATAATTCCTTTGTTTTGTTGTCCCAATCCAGTTACCTCGAGAAAACTAAAATAGAGAATCAATTTTATAATAAGTAAAAGATTTTTTTATTCTGCAATAAATGTCCTTCAATTTCTGAATCAAGAATAAAGAAAACTAAATTGGACTTTGGGGACCCATCTGATAATTGTGAAACAATAACATTTTAATGCTTTTTTGTCAGAATTCTATGTTTTAATATTTAATGAATGTTTTTCCCAATGAAAACCATTAGTGGGGACAGACGAGTAATTACTAAAAACTCGGCTGGTTGTACTACGGGGATATATAATTATTTCAAGTATAAAAAAAAGATGTTCTACAACAGCTTAAGTCAAAACAAACAAATCACACATTTTCTTTTAAAATATTATAGAACATACACAGAGGAATATTTAGAAAAGTTGTTAAACAATGCTAAACCGAATGTTTAATGACGAACTAATTTTTCCAACTCAAGAAATAAATCTAAGGCCTGTCCTGGTCAGTACGTTTTAAATCTGAAATATGGGATAAATCGGTCCAAAAGGAAAAAAGTCTTGCGACAATATTAATTATTGACAATGATACAATATCTGATCCCAAATAGAATTGTTCATAGAATTCAATGAACATTTTGCTTTAGCTGCAGAGAAAACTTAAACAAACTTCCAAAAGTTATAGACCCTAATAGACAAGGATAGTGATTTTTTCATAATATGAAAACAAAACGCCTCATGAATTCACATAATATTTTTAACTTGTAAAAAACAAAGACGTATCCAAAAAGCCATAATTGAAATTAAAAAATACAAATTCGCCACAGGATGGGATGATTGTTCCTTACCTTCCTTATAAAAAAAGTGGAATCCCTACAATCTGCACCCAACTATGTACATTAAATTAATTTCTCTTTTATGAAGAGCGAATTTCCTGAACACGACTGAAATAATTCGGTGATAGCACACCTATATTTAAAAAAGGAAACATAGAGCTCACATTGAAAACTAATTCGCCCAATATTCAGTTCCCATAGTTTTTTCAAAAAATTTTTTGAAAGTGTTTGTAAAGTTTCTCAGTTGACTGGATATTTGGAACAATATGACTTTATTTCATAAAAAATCAATTTGGCTTTAGGAGAGGTCATGGTCACTCGAAGGGGCCCTTTGCTCATCTCCTTCTGGGTAAAATGAGTGTTTCTCAAGGCCTTGGATGAGTCGCGCGGCCACTGCTGGTGTGTTCCTCTGCGATTTTATCTACGCGCTTTTTGATTTGAGCGTTATATCATAACAATCCTATATTAAAAAATTGGCATTTCTTATGGTGTGAGAGAATTAAACTGGTTTTATGGTTCTTATTTTCCAATCTAGGAAACAGAAAAACTTTGATTAAAATTGGAAGCATAAAATATGAATCATGAAATGGAAGTCCTGTAAGTAAGGGGGTCGCCTCAGGGATCCATTTTAGGCCCAAACATTATTTTTAATTTATATAAATGACCTACAGGAAGTAACCAAGATGAAGGTTTAATATTGTATGCTGACGATACAACAGCAATAGTAACAAGACCTAAACCACTGTAAGTTTTGCATTGTAAAAATCTCATCACCTTATCTTAAAATTAAATAATTGGTTCAATCTAAATGGTTTATATTTTTAAACAGCAAAAAATCAGAAATTGTTATTCATTTTAAAAAACACAACACCAAAAAAACGAACCAAAATTAAATCTATTCTTCAGAACCGTGAATTTCAATGATGAATCGGTAGGTTGTTTCTAATACAGTAAGAGTTTTTAGGATTATACATTGACAAAAAACATTAATTGGAAACATCAATATTTGAAAAAAATTTGGAAAATAAGCTGAGCTCTGCGTGTTTTTGCCTTAAAAGTTTTACAAAATATTGTGAGTTTTTCAAGTGATGATGACAGTTGTATTAATGGTGTATTTTTTTCCTCACATGAAATACGGTAATATTGGCATGGGGTTCTTCCCCCAAAGCAATTTCCAATTTTTATATTGCAAAAAAGAGCTTTGAGAATCCATAACAAAATTATATTTTAGATCATCTTGTAGGTCTATAATTAAACAGTTAAATTTATTGACCATTCCATCACTTTTATTGTATATGAGGTCCATTAATGTATACCCATAAAAAACTTACTTAATAATAACACCAAAAAACAAGATCATGATTATAAATACAAGACAGAGAGACAGACTTACATACCTCAATTCCATAGAACTCTAATTATTTGAAATGTCCCCTTATTACAAAGGAACTACAATTTTACAATAAATTCTTCCAATATCTCTAACTCCTTTGCCACCAGAAAAGTTCGCTGTAAAATTAAAACATAATTTTAATAGAGAAAGAATTATATTCAGGAAGCTGATTTTTCTAAATGATGCAGACCTTCATTTAATTAAATTTACCCCCCAACGTTATCAAAACATTTTGATGTAATATATCTTAACTTCCACTGTATTTATTTATATCACTAATTATTTTTTAAAATGTGTTTTTATGTTTTGTAAATTATTTTAATTTTAGGGTAATAATAAGCAACATCTATCTTTATTTAATTTTAATATGAATTATAATACGTACCTGTATCATTAGAGTTTAACTGTTTTATATACTGGATCACTGTTTGTGCGATTTAATATTTGATTTATTTATCAATGAATTTGGATTAATTATGTTTATAAACTTTTTTTTAATTAGGTTTAGTATAATTTAAACTATATTGACGAGTCACCTGTTCATTGTAGATTTTATCTACTACATTATTGTAACGTTATGTGACATATAAATTTCATGATTCTGATTCTGATCGCATCCCAACAAGCTTAAGTTCGTTTTTGAGGTGCAAGGTCGTTGATTGTGTTCGTGTTTATGCATATTAGTGCTTGTGCAGCCAAAATAGTTTCCTAATTGACTATGACTACCAGAAAAATTGTTGATTTCTATAAACCTAACCCTAAGAAACAAAAAGGTAATGCGAATAAATGAGAACTGCAGTTCGTAAGCCATTGACTACAACTTCACATTGTATGCTCAAGATAAAAAAGAAGACGCGATCGGGATCAATGAGGATAATTGCGATTACCATTCCCCTTTCGACTTCCTCGTCGGTCAAAAATCGTATCCAGGTTGGTGGGTTTGGGATCTGAAGAAGACGAAGCATAAGGTTAGTAATGAAAAATAATGATTTTGTTAATAGGGGTGAACAGCCAGTTTGTTGGTCTGCAAGAACAAATTGGGTTTGAATTTAAAAGCTAAAAATCCATGGTTATTTGTGAACAAGAGAACTAGGTTTGCCAACGCTTTTCGCCCGTAGTGTGAGTACTCTAGGTGCAGAGAAAACGAAGGGCCCTAAAGATTAGCGAAGAGTATGGTTTTTAGGAAACTGTTTTTACCCCGCTTATGGAAACAATAAAAAAGACCAGCAATCCTCTCTTAGGAAAAAGATATTTTTACACCGTCGGGTCTCGAGCATCATTCTTAAGCTGAAAAAATTACTCATGAGAAGCTAAGAAAGATACACTTGAAAAAAGCTGTTTCTTCTATGCATAAAGAGCAGCAGATTTGTAACAGAGCGCATTTTTTCCGCACGGCTTATAATCAAGCTAAACTAAATAGGCGCCATTTTTTGAGTTAGAAACTGAAATTGATCTTCCAAAAAATGAATGGCTTAGATATGGGGCGAATCCAACATTCAAATGTTTGCTTTGCTCCAATATAATTCATCATATTTCTGATGAAATGAAATCAGACTTGATAAATGGCCTAATCAGGTCAGACTCAAAATTTTCCCTGCCTTTTGGATGAAAGCCACTTCAGTTTCAA
>NW_025788764.1:0-8876 GCF_021130785.1 Homalodisca vitripennis
TCATGACTAAAGGGTTTTACTTCAGACAGCTGAAATATTAAATTTCAAAGGAACACCATGCCGAGCTCGTAAGTTGTCTTTGAGCACGTTGCGAAACTGCCAAATCTTATTTCTTATAATTTTTTTTTAATTGGTTTTGTTTCATAGATTAATGGAATAACCCAGAAATTACCAAAGCAATATTGTACGTATTAAATTTTAATGCATTTACGTTCCTTAGAGTAAGTCCTGATTTTTGTCAAACGCAGATCCCTTACAGAATAAAGTTATTCAACCAAAATTAGTATTATATAGTTATTGCACTCATTATTTTGGTATCAGCTTTAACAAATTTAAATTTCAGTTTCACCACTTAAAAAACGTTGCTATGGAGAAAATATAATTAAAACTAACAGCACATACATCCCTGTAACGTTTGCTCCCACATAATTAATATTTTTAATTTATATTACCGTACAAATTGTTGAATAAAAAATAATCTCATGTTCTAGTATTTATATCTTATACGGTAACACTAAATTTCTTTGTATCTTTCCGGATAACAGATTAACTACAACTATTTAATAGTGGTTTTAAAACATGAACCATTAAATAATGACCCATACGAAAGAAAATTTGTGTGATGAAGTAATTTTTGTGGGAAAAAGGTGGATAAAACACTTGCAGTTACCATATCTGACATAACATACTTGACAAACCATTGTACTCAACAAGCTTCAACATCTTTTACACACCATAACAGTAACCTTCCACTGGAGTTCTTTACTTATCAAGTTGTGCTCCTGAAAATACTTCGAACTAAGTGAAGGAATAATATAGAACCAAAGTGCCCCAGCCATTCATCAATCAACGTTGTTTTTGTAATCCAACCACACACGGTTTTTTTTGGGGAATAATGTTGATATTACGTAAAATAGCAAATTACTAGCAAGGGGATGTTAAATCTTTAACATTCGAATTTATTACAGGAATTTAGTTGTCACATTGATTTAAAAACCCAAACCAGTAAGCTTAACTTCTTCCTACAATAATGAAATCGGAATCCAAACTTTAGGAGAATAAGAAGCAACTAACCGAAAATTGACGGAACATTTAAAAATTTAATAACTGTAGAAATGTTTCATTAAAGTAATTCCTTGTCAACAGGTAGATTATCGAGCTACCGTCTCAGAGTCCGCATGAGGACGAAACAGAGTAACCACCCCCGCGAGCCCCAACATCACCGTTCCAGTTGGTTTGTTTGGGTCAAAACCCTTCAAGGGCAAATGTTATGCTCTGTCCTAACTACTCCTCACACAAATAACCCAAACCATTAAGGACTTGCACTCAGGGATTTTTGGAAGGTGAGTCCAAACCGGCCAAAAAATTCCACATTTACTTTAAATGCGGTACTACACAGTAATCTAGCAACCCCTTAGGATTGGGCTGCAAATTTAAGGATTGACCATTAGTTTTGAGAACAAAATTAAGGTTTGGAATTGAATCCGTTTGTGAAGGCTAAGCAAGGAATACCGAATATAACAGATTGAGAAAACTGGTTACAAACACCGGTGGATGAATGTCAACAGTTTTGAATTCTTTTGATGGTGGTTAGACATTATTAAGATTGAAAATATTATTAGTTTTCGCGTTCCAACCCCGTGATTAACACCAATAATAATTACCTTCCAAGCATGGGTTTGCTGAGTTTTCAAGTCTTCCGAATTTTAACATATATTTGTTTATAAAATGGAGTATAGTTTTAAAACATTATAAGGCACAGTTATCACCCAATTGTTTTATTTTACGAGATTTTCATAATGTTGATCTTATTCAAATGTGTGTGTTTCCATTATAGCAAAAATTCAAAACTAGTTAGTTCTTGACTCATTTGAATGAAAAGTAAAGTTTGAGTAACTGCAAACATATTGTAAGGGTGTTTTTATAATACAGGATTGGCAAACTTGCAATATTTTACACAACCAAAACCAATTTTTTATAAGGTAAATGGAAAAACCCCTTTTTGAGCCGAGTTTATTGTGCCCATCACCTCATGGGCCCACTTGTGTCTGTGTGGGCGAGGATCTTTTAAATAACATAAGGAGGTGGGCCGATACTGTACCAGAAGGTCAATTACTACTGAATAATACGTTGCTATATACACAGGCAAAGATTTAATAACGTACGCGAATTTTTTAACTGAGGCCCTGAAAGTAATTTGACTGTCTTATGCCGCACACGGCATATCACAACCACTCCGTAAATAAATCATTTCTCTTAAATAATGATATGTCAATAGGCCCAAAATTTAACGGAATGGTGAGTCTATAAAGTTTTGCCAATGGCATGCAGTTAGCATGAGATATGTATAAGTTGAGTTTTGTTGACCAAGTTTGAATTTAATTTCAGAATTTGTTTCATACGTTATCTTGGATATATCGAACAATTCCTATAGGATATTTACGTATGTTTATATCTTGAAAACAACTCGAGCCGACAACCATAAAACTTTTTTGTGACAAAAACATTTATGAACGACTTAAATGCATTTCAAAAACACTTTTTCACTTTTTTTACCCTAGGTCCACGTGCAACGTTTAGTTGTGAATGAGTCTTATAAATTTGTAGACAGCTTGAAAAAATTGGAACAAAAGTGGTAAGTACTTGTCTCAATGAATTATGGACAATAAAATTTGTAAGATACATGTTTTAGTAACAAAATTTTCTTTGCTAGTGACAGTCATCCGTGTCCTCCAGGCTGGTTACATATTACGATATTGATCCAATTTTTTTTGGAATTTTTTAATGACATAAACTATGAAGAAAATATTCCTCAAGAAGTCACATATTACCTTAAATTATACTTTTAATTCTTATCTCATACCCATTTAACTTAATAAATGTTTGAATATACACAACTGAAAATAAACCTAGATAATGTAGAGTGTAGAGACACGACAAAAGGCAATATATTTCGGTAGTTCGTGTTTTACTTGGGCCAAGGATGTCGAGTATTTAAATGTAACAAGTGACGACAGTTCCATTTGGGGGTCAACAATTACAAAAGGCTCCAACCATAAATTATGAAGGGGAATGTAATGGGTGTTACTTCTTTGTTCATACGAGACACTTCTTTGGTTTGATCGTGTTGTTTTTACCATGGTAGCTTTTTAACTCTAAGGGTAAAGTATTTTAAGGCAAAAGTTATGCATTGTCCCAAATAATTGTATGAAAGGGCGCCTTACGGTACCGTTTTCTGCTTTTTTCCTTAGGTCACACTACAGTTTAAATACAATTCAGCACAACTTGAAAAGTATAATTTAAATTTATTATGATATTATCTGTAATGTTTTTTAAGATGGCGGCCATTAAAACTTTTTAATAATGAAATTATCTTTAAAAAACCAGAAATCTTTCTCAAGAAGTTTAAGAAATATCATTTGTTAGATCATTTATATAAAAAGTCTAATGACATCAAAAATTATTTGAATAATAATAATAAATAACTGATTTAGGCGGATCAACAGTGGACACGACCCTGACCCACATTGAGGTTCTTAGCGAAAAGCCCAACAATACAAAAACTGAAATAAAACGGGTATCATCACAATATTTTATTCATTTTGCGTATTTTTGTGTGATTAATTTTAAAGAATTTAATTACACACAATTCAAGATCATCTAAGAATACTGTAGTGTCAAATATTTGGTGTTTATTTGAATTTATTTTAAGATAGGTTGTTTTAGGATTTTAATAATTTCTTTACTAAAACTAAGTGACAAGAATCCTTCCCAAATAACAGCTGATTCCAATAATTAAAAGCATTATTTTCTTAACATTACTGTAAGACTGGGCTAGTAATTTATTATTCTTAATAGTCAACAGTTTAACCTAGTTAAAGAAACCTTTATTTCGTTCTTATAAACAGTTGCTTTGAATAAAGGAAGCAGTACTGTAAATAAAACAGTTTTTTTTACTGTTAATAAGTTCTATTTTCTTTTTATTTGTTATTGTTCATATATACGTTTAATTTAGTTAATACACATTTTAAAAAACATCTCTATTAATTTAAATTTAATTTAGATAAAAGATAAGTTACTTAGCATACAGATCTTATTAATATACTTCAAAGTTTTAAATAAATAACTTGTATCTAAGCACAATAGGTATAAAGTACCCTGCAGCTGCAAGTTTAATTTACTTATGTATTTATTAAATATTAGCAGAAAACCTTAGTGTGAAAACTAAGTGTTCTTACAGTAAATCTGCTTTAAATAATTTATTTATTATTATATATTTAAAATTATTAAAATATATTTTATAATTCTCTAAAATATGTTAATCCTGTAGTTTTTGAGAAGAATTGCTGGTTTTTAAAATAATACACGGTAAAAATCTGTTAATTGCCGCCATTTTGAAAACATTACAGATAATGTTATCTGTATTAACTAATCTTCTTATCATAAAAATTAGTGCCAAAATTTGGTTTAATTTTAGTTTATGAGTTTTTAATATATATTAAATGTTTTATAAAAAACACATAGAGAGAGACAAATGGGCAGACTAAGCATTGGAGACCCATGTTCATATAGTGAAATGTGTTTCTCTTGACCTGAGCAATAACGTGGTATTACCTTGTCCCAGAGAGATTATAAGAAACTTTGTATATACAATATTAAAAAAAATTAACATGGAACCAATAAGTGTTAAAATATCTTAATCCTCTTACGACTAAAAGCGCTGATAATAGTAAATGTACAAATATATTTCAAAGTAAATTTTCAATGTGAATTCTGCTCAAATTTATATTTACAAAGAAAATGTACATTGATATTAAGGAATACTAGAATTCAATTAATTTCTTCTGTGCCGTTTCAAAGACAAGTCATTTTTGGGAGGAAGCGATCTTTGCTTTTATTTTGATACGGATTTTAGCTCCCACAGATCTTATAATATTTTATTTACTCTAATATCAAGAACTGATATCATAGTATTTCCATTACCCAGCTGTCAAGAACTGATATAGAATAGTATATTTTAAATATTTATGTTGTGACAAACTTTATTGGTTAAAAAATACATCAATTCTGACGATTAATAATAATAATGAACAAAAATAATAAATACAAGCGATCTGTATTGAAGCAACATGCTCTTCGAAACAAAACAGGAAGATTCTATTAACGTTTCACTTCCTAACACCAAACATATTTAATGAAGAATAGTCGGAAAGAGGTGCCATTAAAAACCTTTACGAGGGATGTGAGGAAGCTAGAACTTTTGTATTACTGAATAAAATATTTTATGGTGTTCCGTATAAAACTCATATACACGAAAGATCTTAATTTGTTAACCTATGTTACCTCGTTGGTAGGCCTACTTAAAACGCTAATGTTGATAATGTATTGTGCCAGAGCTCGATAAAGATAATCAGATGAGATTGGAGTTGACCTGCAATATCAAACAGGGTCTAGTTTTTCCTTGAAACCCAAAAAGGAAATTGGTGGATCAACGATCTACCTAAATTTTTGGGACAGTGAGCATAGATTGTCCTTAATCGAAAAAGTTCTCTGACCTCCATTTTCCGCTCTTTTATTTCTCTGATACACACTATAAGTGGGAACAATGACCAGTACCGGTCGAATTCGTTCGAATGTCACGGGAATAGCATGGATCGCCACTTTAGTTTTTACACTTGTTACAAATAAATTTTGTAATTACGACTCGGGAGTACATTAAGAGTATGGTTACAGCCCAGCCGGGACCATCAGTTGAGACTGGACTTCAGGGACGAGTTTAACGTGGAGCCCAGCCGAGGAGTGCAGATTCGACTACCCTGGAGGTGCGGGATGGCGAACACGGATACTCGCCTCTCATCGGGAAGATTTGCGGCCGACCAATTCCCTCCGCGATGGTGACCTCCTCCTCCCGGTACCTCTGGCTACGTTTCAGATTCTGACGAGAACATAGGAGTACTCGGGGTTCAAAGCTCTCTATTCCAGTATTTTCCATTGCCTACTTCCAGTTAGTTAACTCTAGGTTTTATACTTTTATTTGTAAGTAACATAATAACTATACTGTTTAAGGATATGGTTATTTTTTGATCAGCTTATTACTCATTTAACAGAGAGACATTCTTCATACAAAATTTATTTTCTACATAAATATTGAAACGTTTGGAGTATATGTTGTATATACTCACATTTTTATACATTTTTCTGGCAAATTGATGATTAACCAGTAAAATACTGAATAGTGAAATTATTATTTAACTAACAAATAAATATATTCAGTAACAAATAAATAAGTTATAAAGTAACAAATAAAAACAAAAACACATAAAAGTTAAGTCTCTTTATTGCATTTGTTAATTAAGTCTATTACAGTGCCAAAACCTAAAGCCTAATTCTTCAACAGACAGTTAAATATCTCAGTAGAAACTAGGTTTTAGTCTAAGCAACAATAATTAATTATATAGTGTTTGGACTTAAATAAAAATAACATTTAGTCAAACAAAAACTAATAACATATCTATCCGGTATTAAACTTCCTACTATGGCATGTTATTATGGTTAAATTATGGCATAAAAAACTTTGAATGGTATATGAATTTTTGTATGGCATACAAACTCTTTTCATAACAGAGAGGATAAATGTTTGAAGAAGTCATTTTGAAAAGGCCGATCAATACACTAAATAATTTAATTTACCATCCACACATATTCACACAACATTGTGAATTCGCACACATTAATATACCTTTTTAACATGCATTTCACACCAACAAGTGTATTAAAAAAGCCTTTAATTGAATTATAATTTAATGAATTAATGCACACAAGAATCCTGTTAATTAGCGTTACTCTAGTTTAGAGAAGGCAACTGTTCAAATATTACAGTGCTGCGGTACACAATAACAGTTCCTGATCCTTTACTAATTGAGAATATAACTACTTTGAAGACACGGAGGACAATGCAGAGTTAGGAATCAAAACAGGGGAGTATGCAGTGCTTCATAAAAACATTTTTGCATTTCTCTCTTTTTAAATTTTGTAATTATTCTGACAAGCTGTTTCTTGTTGTCAATTTAAGTTTATAGCTGCCCAAAAAATCTTGATACCGTACAAATTAGGCTATAATACTCCGTTCTGTTAAAATAAATTCATAAGAACAATATGCCTCAGAAAAACTCTTGGAAAGACATTTTATTTTAAGGTTATACCTCGATTGCGATGAAAATTCATGAAGCTTGTTGGAGTCCATGTTTTAATGAAATGATTATCAAATGGCCACAAACAGGTAAATTGTCATAATAAAGTACCTGGTGGAAAAAGCTTATGACACTTATTCATTCTGAATTATTTTAATTATCTTTTAAGATGTTTGGATGCGAGAGATTATTGCAAACAAAGATTTAGTCTTCCTGATTAGTTTTTTTTGCTCCAACCTAATGAGTCGTGTCAACCATATACAGAACCACTTTTTCTGTAATGGATGGTTGATTATCAGGATCTCATCAGATACGGTAGTTTTTACATAACAGAGAAACAGAACTGACTAAAAAATAGATCCTTGAAAGGAAAGGATCTCCATGAGATGTATTAGTTTGTACCTGATAAGACGAAATATAAAAAAAAGGCCAGGTAAAATATAAAGAAAGAGGTAAGTGTATGAATTATTAGTTTTAGTACTCTATATTTTAGTTTAAATTTTATGGTAGAAACTCTAAAGCTTTAAGTGTTTAGTTAATTTAATTTACAGGACTGTCCAAAAGTCCTGAGACGGTTTGATAAAGTGATACTTTGCAGGGTCAATATAAGATCCAATTCTACTTTACGTGACATCAGTAACCCTTCACAGGGCGATGGATTTGGGTAGTCCAGTAACAGACCTTTAATGTAATCCTAGACATTACTGACAATGGTCAAGCAAAGGGTTAGGTATAGAGGATCTTTGGGGCAAAATATTACAATGATTGACAAGACAAGTGTAGGTTCTATCAAGCAATAACAATTAAATATTAAATATAAAAACAGCTATGCTACTTTGCAATGGGTACCGAAACAAAAAAAAATGCTTTATTAAAGTTTTTATATGAGTTCTGTGAGAAGTGTAAAGTTGTGTTGTAACAAAAAGCGTTAGTTATTAAATAACAATTTAATATTCATATCTTCCTAAACAGCTTCTATCTACTGATAATTTTAATATTTTTACCTTTAATTTTTTATTGCTTATTAAATACACTGTACTCGTATGTATTCACTTTTGTTTACATGTTTGCTATATAGTTTTTCCACTGTTCATTCTATACAACTGAAAATATGTAATATATTTTATACAAGAAGTAAGTTGTATATAGAAAATTACAGTATCATATTTCATGGAAAATTGAACGGAATAAAGCAGTTTAGATATAAATTTTGTATTGAAAAATATTCAAGCAGTCAATTTGAATATAAGTGAATATTTATATTGGAATTTATTTAAGTTATTTTGTGTTTGGAAGAGTTTTAAAAAATGTTTGGCATGAATTACATATTTTTATTCCAGAAAAAAGGAAATGTAATGGCAATCAAGTCTCTCCTATTTGAAAGTCTGAACAAGATTAGCAACACAATAATATAAATTATATTCTATGTATTTTATAATAATTATATACTTTTTTAGGTGAAGAAGCAAAACAAATGTTAATCACAAGCCTGATTTTAAACTCTGTTTACAAGCAGCTTATGCAGTAAAATTGTGAGCCCAATTCCACTTATTGTGTAAGTGGTACAACACAAAGAAAACGAGGGGACAATTGTCTGTTATATTTTCTTTTTCTCCGGAAAGGGTGCACAGTAAAGTCAAGCTAATTTGTAATATTACGCAATTCTTTGTTTAAGAGAGAAGACAT
>NW_025788765.1:0-8991 GCF_021130785.1 Homalodisca vitripennis
TCCCGCCGTCCAAAACCCCCCAAATTTCCGAAAATCCGCCTAATCCGAACACGGCTAGGAGAAAATATAAAATTGCTAAAAAGGCAGGAAAATAAATTAAAACCAGTTATTATAGTAAAACGTAAGTTTTATTTCTCAAAGCATTTACTTACTGACATATAGAAACTGAAATTACATTTGAAAGGGTTAGATGATACATACATTGTACGGAATTTATATGTTATAAATGAAACATAGTACTGTACTGTATTTATAATTGTACAAACCCTACGCAAGGTTAGCAAATAATTTGTACTTTAACTTGGACACAATAAGGATAAAAACGTAAAACAAAACAGCAAAACCCAACACTTTTTTTAAGACCTAAAGTCAGTGATCTTCTTTTGACGCAAACACACTAAAACGACTGGACGATGCAATGTTTCCCCAAACGCCGAATGAACATTACGTCATTGGGAGTAGCAGCGGCATGTTGCTCGACGTAGCGTAGAGGGCGAGGTCAAAAGGCACTTGCAGCTGCGCTGTGTGGAACAATATCGGTAGTTTGGGCGTCTCCCTCATCCTCACTGCTACATGAGTCATCAGCTGGGACTCCTTGCCCTGTCCCACGATGTCTTGTCTTTTGTACTCCTCGAAGCCTTTGTCATCTCGCCGTCCACTATCAACACACTCCTTCTCTACATTTTCGATCCCGGTATTTTTTTACAAGAGGAAGAAGGGTTCGCATTCATTTACCGGTGGAACAATCTTCAACAAACTGCAGATCAGGCCAAAGATTTTTCCAAGATTTCTGCAGGCTCCTACGCTTGTGTTCTCCCAAGCCTCTGCACCCAGAAAATTACATCTTTGATCGTGATTTTCTTAAGCTTTTGGAGAATTGTGAGGTCTTCATTTTCCTCAAGCAGGCTTCGGAGCAGCTTTTTCCGATAATTTGCTTCAACGCTTGTAGAACTCCTTGGTCCATTGGTTGAAATGATCGAAGTAACGTTCGGTGGTAGAAAAATGGCTTTTATATCACCAATAACCAGCTCTAAGTCACCCGGATGGGACGGAGCGTTATCTATGAGTAACAACGCTCTATCAGGCAGTCCATTTTCTTCATTGTAGGCTCTCACGTTGGGCACAAATTGTTTCTCAAACCATTCTTGAAACAAAGCACGATCCATCCAAGCTTTCTTTTGGTTTTTATAGTAAACCGGCAGAGCGTTCATATTCATGTTTTTAAAACATCGAGGTTTTTTGGATTTACCGATAACCATCAAAGGTATCTTATTGGTGGCGGAAGCGTTGCTGCATGCTAATACGGTTAGTCGTTGCTTATCCATTTAAATCCTGGAGCGGACTTTTCTTCTCTTGAAGCTAGGCTCTTTGTTGGCAACGCTTTGAAATTTAGCCCCGTTTCATCAGCGTTGTACACTTGCTGGGGTGAGTAGGAGGATGTAATTTCTTTGACTCTGAAGATACTCTGCGGCTGCGTTGCTGTCTGCAGACATCTTTTCGCCAGTTACAGTCAGTTGCCTGATACCGTGCCTTTTTTTCCACCGATCTAAAAAACCGCAACTAGCCGAAAATGACGGATCGCCTCCCATAAGGATGTTTAGTAGAAGCGCCTTTTCTTTAATAAGAGGGCCGGTAATGGGAATGCCTTTTTGTCTCTCTTGAGAAAACCACAAGTAAAGTGCTTCATCGAGTTTGTCATACGATGACACAGTAGTAGTTTGACGTTTTTCTAGAGTGTTTTCACTTGTAACAGAGCAAAATTGTTCGATTTTTGCCCGCTTCTTTTTCCAGTCACTGATCGTCGCTTTACCGACACCAAATTCAATTGAAAGTTGAGTAGCACTTTCACCATTGTCTAGTCTTTTGAGAACTTCGAGTTTTTCTTTTAACGTACACGAGTTGTGTTTACGTTTACTAGCCATAATGAATATCGGATATACGCACAGAGCAGAGCAAAGAACAAACAAAACTGCAAACCACAAACTACAGATATACACAGTAAGAGCACGTGCTGCGCGTATGGAAGATTGCACTAAACTGTCGTCTCGCCACTCGTCACCGGGGTGGGTGGTGGAGGGGATAGGGGTGAGGTAGTGGCAGTCCAATAGTTTTGCGTGCCACACTGTTTCAAGGTCACCGACCAACTCGCCCCGCCCACCACAGACAGGTGGCTTCTACTAGATTCATTACGCACAAACAATGGCACTCAGTTTCGACCACGCGATGTTACCGTACAAAGACAGGAAGCTGTAATATTATTACGTTTAATACGTACTTACTATTGTTTATTGCATTTGATTATTGTATGCATTTAATTGTTTAAAACCACGTAAATTGCACTTGAAAGTTGATAAATGGTACTATTTAACAAAAATCCGCCTAGTCCGAATTTCCGTCAATCCGAACAAGGTTCGGTCCCCAATTATTCGGATTGGCGGGACTCTACTGTATATATTTTTGTGTTCAGAATTAAACGTAGAATTGACTATATTGTAAAATTAACCATAAAAAATTTTCTAATAAACACTTTTTTTATTCAAATATAAAATTTACGAAAAATATTTCTTAAATTTGGGGGGACCATACCTAGCAAATGAAGTTATAGTGAGAAATATTTATAAGTGAGATAGCCATTCTGTGTGAAATTTTATCTAGTTTCAGAAAAACATAAACATTATACACTTTTATGAAAGCATCATAAAGCTATAGAACAAAAAGCAGCGATGCGCATAAATTCTGAAAATCGGTTGTATATGTAAGACTTTGGTAAAACAAGACCAAGACTTTGCTAATACAATTGTCCATGAATACATTGTTATATTGCATATTTTCTTACTCAGAATGAAATAACCTGTACAGTACTAATGAAATAAGTTCCATAAATTATTTTTTTTAAAGTAAAAAATAGTTACATTTTGCCATTATTCAAAATTTTTGCGAAAAATCTTTATTCATCAAAAAATAAAATGGTTCTAAAGCTTGTACTAACTCAAAATTTATAAATTTATGGTTTTTTAAGTAATAGGAAATATTATGTAGTTTTAGAAAACTATAAATATAACTAAATATATGGAAAAATTATAGAATAACTAAAAAGTTATTTTATATATAACAAAGAAATTAAGGAAATATATATTTTATTGTGAAAACGATCTATTTGCCAAAAATAAATAGTTACTTCAGACTAAAAGAGGCTATTAAAACGTTTAGTAAGTGAAAACAATAACCAACTATTGTGAAATGAATTTTAGCCAAGTCATTTTGCAATAGCCTACACAAAGCCGGTAATTTCTCAAACATATTTCAGTTAAATAGAATTGATTTATTCTAAAATATAATGTTTACACTACTACGACATCAAACAACAACACTACACATTAAATAAACACTAAAACACGCGTTTTAAAAATATTAAAACTTACAAATATCCACGAAAGTGATACAGAACCGGCAGCGGCAATATGGCGGTCACAAAAAACTGCGTCGTTTTCTTTTACGTTCAAAATGACAAGCTTGCTACGTCATAACCATAATACAAAGGGAATAAAACCCATCTGTTCCCTAGCATTTTTCTTCCCAAACCAATGGTGCATAAATTATATCGATACGTTACCGGAGTATATTGTAAAAAGTAATTATACGAGAGAATGTTATGACCGACAAAATTTTGCGGTTAACAGTAAAGAAGCGGCTTTAAAACCGACATAATTATGTCGATTAACAGTTCTAGGGTTAAGGAAGCAGAAACGGCACGTGAAAAGTGGGGAGGTGCTCCGTCATGCTGGAAGTACAAATTTTGTCTGAGATGTAAAGGAACATTCTCTAACAGCTGCGGCAACTCTTCTTGAAGGAAATGCAAATAGAACTCAGCATTTAGGCGTCCAGGTAATATGAAAGGCCCAATCAGCCAATTGTGCAAAAGGCCACCAGACATTGACGCTAAATCGGTGTTGAAAGTTCTGTTCCACTACCTCATGTGGATTTTCTTCTGCCCATGAGTGTTCATTGTGCAAGTTATTGACACCATCCCGAGTGAATTGTGCCTCATCCGTAAACAAAATACGCTTGTAGAGTTGATTATTAATATTCAAAAAGTTGCAAAACTCCAAGCGAAGTGGACCATCCCCTAGCTGTAGATGTTGAACCTTTTGTTTATGAAACGGATAAAATTTGTTTCGATTAAGTGACCTCCACACCGTTGACTGCGAAATCCTATCCGCCTAGAAATACGTCGTGTACTTACACCTGGACTGCGAGGGAACAGCATTAATAACAATATCATCATCAAGTTGGACAGCTCGTTCATAATTGGTTTAGTACTTGGTAGTGATCCTGTTTCCCGAAGAGTACGAAAAGTTCCTGAAATTGTTTTGGTATCTGGAATCCTCCTATTAGGGAACGTAGTTCATATTCTTCTACAGCAGCTCTAGCATTACCATTACAGAAACCCCAAAATAAAAACCATATCAGCGTATTCCTCTGATGTAAATAAGTAAGGCATTTTTTCGCTGAATAAACAATCGAATTATAACTCACAGAAAAATTGCATTTAATAACACGATTCACAGAACCCGATCTCCTGCTGTAGGTTGCAAAACACCACTAATACACAGTTCTAACGTAACAGTACAGAATACCATTGTTGATCAGCTGTTATTCGTGCGTTACCAACTTAGAAATTAATAAAACAAAAAAACTGCATTTCGATGATTAGTAAACAATAATGGGAAATGTGTGCTTCATTTATTTTCGAACATTTGATGTAAATTTTTATTTTAAAAAAAAAACAACGTAATAAAACATGATATTTTTATTTACAAACAAATTTATTTAACAGTTAATCTTGTTTTCTCAATTTATCTCATCATTAAGGAACAAACATTTTGTTTTTGTTTTATTTTAACTAAATACCGTACGGTATTTCTTTACAGCTAGTAATGTATTATACTGAATAAAATAGATTTTTTGGTACTTATTTCTGTTTTATTTTAGACTTTGATTATATCAATTTTCTCTGAATTAAATTCTTACAATTAATGTTTGTTGATTTTATGTATTTATTACCAATTTTTAAAAAAGTTATTGTACATCAAACTTAAAAAAAAATTGTTTTGCCCCCCAATTTTTTGCATTTAAACCCTGAAATCCCTAAAAAAACTACTACGGGTACAGTTCTGAAACCTATTTTATTAGCTTTATCAGGTAAAAATACATAAGAATTCCACGATATTTCTTACTTAATTAACCTTTCCAAAAGTTCAGTATGGCTTTATTTTACTCTTTAACCCAGGAATTCAGGCGAAATCTTTCGCTAGCTGTAACTCGCTAACGAAGCGTTTTCGGACCTATGTTTATATAACATTTTTTTCATTATTTTTACTAGTACAATGTGCTGTAGAAGTGGAGGGAGAACTTCATGAATCACCCTGTATATATAAGAAAATTTTTTTTTATATATTACCTTGATCGGGAAATAAGAGGAAATCAACTACGGCTCAAACAAATATTAAAACCAAAGTAAATTACAATCACCAAAAATATACACTTTTTGACTCAACATTGGAGTTGGAAATATAATTCACTTGAACCAGAGTGCTCATACACTTAACGACAAAAATCCTGCAAATTTTTGTGCAAAACCATAATAATTGAAAGTAATGATTTAAAAACTTATTTTTTATGACAAAATTTTGATGTTATTGACGCCCGCTGTAGCTGCGAGTTCACAATTACTAGCAGTAGCAGCATTGCACTTTCACCAGCAGTGTTGCCAACCGCAGGAGAGAAAATTTTCCTGTAAAGGAGACTGGGGACTGTGAAGTAACACCTCCTGGAGCTTTGTGACTCTACTGAAGGATTGCAATGGCACCAGTGCGAAGATTTCCTACTTCTAGACAAGTCCGTACTTCTTTCCTGTTTTGTTTGACGAGAGTACGCAATGACTAGTTTACGACTCACTTGCAGGGTATGTTGTATTGTTTTCAAAGTGTGGTAATACAGAATCCCTGTTTATGGTGGCACTCTCAGATCTTTCTTCCCGATGGACAGAAGGGTGGGTGCTTTTACCTTTAAACAGAAATAAATTCACATTTACTACAAGACTGATGCAGAAACCAAGTTTGTTTTTTCATTAATTAGATATTCTATGCTTGAATGGGTATATGATAGAGGACAAATAATTCTATCTTTTTGTCACCGTGCAACGCTTTGCTTGTTTTAATCAATTGGTTTTTTTTATAAAAACACGTTGATTTATATCAATTGATCATTTCAACATTATAGAACGCAATGTGCAACTCACTGGTGTACATTGCATTCACCAATGTTAATGGTACTAGTTTATGTTATATTCATTGCACCCGTATTTATCGTTTTAGTACGTTTAGATAATAGTACAAAGTCAAAATAATATAATGTATAACGTGTGGAAAATAGTGTGCCCACATGTGTTGTAGATAGATGGGCTTTGTAAGCCTAACGTAATTATGAAAATTTGTTTTTATTTTATACAATGTAAACCGCTATAAAACAACAGTAACTGTTCCTACTTTAACAATTATTTTTAGTATATTTTACAAAGTAACCTCAAAAATGGCAAATAACAATGATGGTGTAGCTAACTTACTGTCGGTGACGATAAATGCGATAACTCCTGCAGCTGGAGAGTAATGGCTATTTAGTTCTTAGGACTCGATTTTTCAATTACAATTCTTCAAAGCTTTCTCCTCAAGTGAAATGTAATTTTTAATTTTGCATACAATATTCCAAACACAAATTTTTATTAACTCACCTTGTCAGCGTACTGTATGGGAGAGACACTTCGCAGTTTCTGGTAGAACTCAGCCGTCATCTCTACCTGCTCCTTGCCTGTGTACAGGAACCCTCCCTCGACAGCAGCCCTGTAACATCAAAACTATATGTAGTCATAATGTACGTAAGTTGGTACTCAGAGTTCCAACTGACATCGCGAGTTGATGAAACATGTTCCATATAGTGGAGAAGCCAATTCCAACACAAGTGGTGAAAACCCAACAGAACAAACTGTACTTCTGTTCAGTTCTTTGTTTAAAGTTCATTTTTGGGACAATGGATTGTTTGAAAGGATAATAGGATTGGGACATTTGCCACCGTTATATTTTTACAAAATGTATAATGATGGACAATGCCTGAAATTCTACCATCATTTGTGTTCAATTTTGAATATACAGACATTGCAAAATATTCTTAAACTACCAATATGTTTGTTTATTCAAATATTTACAAAATATATCAAATACATTTAACCCTCCCGGGCAAACGCCCCGGCAGGGCGCCTGGCGCTAAAGTCCAATCGCCTCCAATGCTTTATCAACACCCTCTGCTTTGGCTGCTATCATACGATTGTTTAGGGAACTAATACTGGAAATATCTATTGGCAGTGTCATTGTTGCCTTGTTTATTCATAGTTTTATGACTAGGGACGCTAATTAGGATTAATAATTTGAAACGGTTCATTGATCACTTCATTGACGGGAATCTAGTTGTTTAGTAGTACAATTCTTTCTGACTTGTGCTGCTATCTTACGTAAATTTTATGAAAAAATTTGGGACTTTTTATTATAACCACTTATTTACTGAAATCATTCGTTAGTTGTTTTCGCAGTCTTTACACTTGGTTCTGTACTTCATAGATGGCAGGTTAAAGGTGTTTGCGGTGATAGCGAAATTTATCGCGTTTTTGACAATGAAAGTGGATGATTGTGATGGTTTCAGTGACGAAAGTTTGATGAATAGCGATGTATTTAGTGATGAGGAAATTCACCATTCTAACCAAGAAGATAGTGACAGTCCCCTCGCAGCAGAGCGGCCGATTTAATTCAGCCCAGTAGCGCCAAAAAACGTGGGCGCGGTAATTCGCCCGGGAGAGGGTTAAAATCAACAAATTTACAGTGAGTATTGCATTCAGGATATTGACAACATAGGTCATAAAAAGAGCTTTAGGGAACCAACAAGACTCAAAACAAACTGGGTTTTGGTAAAATGACATAAAGTGACAGAAAACTGTATGGTTTCTCAGGTAAAAGCAGAAAGTTAACATACAAGTTGGGGTTAAACTCATATTCTGTTTCTATAGACAATTTGTAAAGTAACATTCTTTGACCAAAGACTTCTTCAAACCAAAAAATGTGTCTTCTGACACTTGTAGAACTCTATGTGTGATATTAAATGTTTTTGTGTGTGAGTTTGTTTAACATGTGACTTGATTTGTTCTTTTAATACTTATTCTTTCTTTTTAAACATGTTATTTATTTACTTTCACCCCTGTACAAATTTTATTTTCTTTATTTTCTCAAACAGTGGATGTACAAATTTTCAAAATATTAGTTTGACTATATGAACATAAAATCATGTAATCAACAGTGTATAACAGTTTTAATAGTGACTGTAATAACAGACACTAGGCTTCTTTTTGGGAATGGAAATGTCCGGAGGCAGTTTGATTCTTTTGTATATTTTATTTCATGTTAGACTAGTAAAATGCCCCACTTGAGACACAATTGAAAACCCTGTCACAGTTATGGAAAATAAACCTACCATAGAAAAATTTTATCATTGTTCTGCAGTATGTCAGAACTATACCTATGTATAAGATGGAGAACTGAATCTCTTTCAACATCTAGTAGCTGAAATTGTGGTATTTATTTAAAAAGTTTCATCGACAGTGAGAAATGTTTCTGGAAGTCTGAGACTGTTTTCATAATGACAAATCGTTGAATCAATCATCTCTTCCTTAACATATTCTATCACTTTCACTTATATACATAAATTAAATTGACAAACCTTATTTTTGAATACTCCTCGTAAACAATTTTCAGTATAAAGTAATTATGTATGTCTGTGGAATGACATACTTACCAGTCTGGTATGTCGGAGAGGTGAAATGCGAGATCAGGTCTACGACAGGATTACGTGCCGCTACGGCTTTGTAAAAGTCCTTAACAAAATGTGGCC
>NW_025788766.1:0-8974 GCF_021130785.1 Homalodisca vitripennis
GTTGTGGAATTTTTTTTGGGGCCCCCTTAAATTCCCCAAAAATCTTCTCGAAAAAATTTGGTTTAAAAAAACCCCTGTAAACCCAGACTAGGGGGCTTTTCACCGCAAGAAACCACTCCACGAATTTCGACTTAAACAGCCCGGGGGCAAATTTTTTCGACGGGGGAATGGTTTGCATCAAGGCGATTTTTTCGTAGGGCCTACATCAAATCAAAAGGGGGGCCATTTAGGGTTTTGTCTCAAACCCTTAAAAACCCCCTGAAACTTTAAAATTTTTTTTTTTTTTTAGCTTTTCTATTTTTATTTTTTATTAGTTCTGCTCTACTGCGGGTCATTTCTTTTTAATTTCGATTTTTTGCATCATTGGGTTTTATTTTTTTTGGGGTTGTTGTTTTTTACGAGTACTTGTTGTTGTTATACTATTTTTTTATACTTTTTTGTTAATTCTATTTATTTGGGTTTCTATTTCATAATAATTTTGATTTTTAAAAAATTTTTTAATGTTAACAAAAACTTTTTTTTTTGGGAGGGACTTTTATTGGGACTTGGAATCGATTTTTTATATTGTTTTTTTTTCCCCCCCATTGCTACTTTTTTTTTTTTTTAAAACTAGTTGTACTTTTTATTGCACTATATAATTTGTTTTTCCACTTATTGTATTGTATTAAAATTTGGCTGCTTGTTTTTTAAAAAATAAATAAATAATAATCCTTTTGTGAATGCTGAAATGAAGGTTTTAAAAAAACTTCTTTTTTTAACATTAGGAAAACAAATTTGGGGGTTTAGGGGAAAGGGAAAAAAAAAAAATGGGGGGACAGGGCAAAAACATGCCCTAAAAAAACCCTTTTTCGTTACGTAAAAAAAATTTTAAAAAAGGAAACAACGAGGGCAGTAGCTTTTGCACATAGAAAAATAATTAAAAAGCAAACACCAGACCAAAGTAAAATTTTTTTTATAAAAAAATTTTTTTGGGGAAAAGGGGCGGGTTTTAATTTTTTGAAGTGTAATGTCGTTTTTCCCAAATAAATACAAGATAGAGGGAATTTTCCCCAAAAAACTTTACATTTTCCTTTGGGAATATTTAAATGTAAAAATATTAAAAAATTGGGTCGATCCAAATTTTTGGGTTTATGATCATTTATTCAAGATAGGGGTTGTTTTTTAAGAAATTCACACCTGTTTTTTTTTGGTTTAAGACACAGCCCACTTAAAAAAGTTAAAAACTTTTTTTTTTTAAACCCGGAAAAAGATAAAAAAAATTTTGGAAGTCCCCAAAATTTTTTTTGGGTTTTTACCCCTTTTTAAACTTAATCTTTTTTTTCCCCTTTTTCCCTTTTGGGAAAAATACAACGGCCTGAAAGAAATTTAATCCAAAATAGTAAAATTTCAATCGGTTAGATTGGAACATTTATATTAGGCATATTAGTATAAAAATACATAATGAATTTAAATTTTTAGCAAACCGTAAAAACCTATTGTAAAAATTTTAGCTTTTGTGGAAAAAAATAAGGTTTTTTGGAAAACATCGAAAAAAAATTTAAAATTTTTTTCCCCCCTAACGAAGCATTTACAATTAAACAAGGGGGGGGTTTATAGATTATAAAAATTTTTTTAAAAAATTAAACGTGGCAAAAAAAAAACTTTAAAATTTTTTTAAATATATTATTTAATAATAAAAAAAAACCCTCACAGATAATAAAATTTTTAAATTTTAAACAATTTGCGTTAAATCGGTATTTAAGGTTTAAGAAAATTTAAAAGAGAAAATTTAAAAAAACCTTTTAATGAAATGAGTGAAAAAATTTTAAAATTAAAAAAATATGAACTTTTTTGCATATAATTTTTTTGTTTCCCTCTGCTTTTTTTTATTGTAAAAATTTAAAATGAAAAAACATTTATTTTTTTTAAAAAATTAAAAATTTCCCCAAAAGGGTTCAAAAACAAAACCATTTGTAGCTTTAAATGCCATTAAAATTTTTATAGCAGAAATAAAATCTGTAAACTTTTTTTAAAACATTTTTTAAAATCGAAAAAAAATGTTTTGCGTCAAATTTTGCATACCCCCCACGGGAAAGGTGTTATGGGGAGAGGGGGGCGGCCTTTTATTTCGTACATTGCAGTATTTAATTGTTTTTTCTTAGTACTTGACTGTAATCCCCAATACACTGCTATTATTATTAAAAAACAAATTCCCTAGTATTTTTTACTGTTTCTGCTTTTTTTTAAAAACGGTTTTACTTTTCTATATAATATAAACAAATCACTGTTAAGATTATATAGATAATTTAAGTAACTGGGGGAAAATAATAAAAATTTAATATGCTGTAATATTTTTTTTTATATTTTAAAAAAAAAAAAAAAAAAAATTTAAAAAAATTTAAATAATAACCCAGTTATAAAACAATTTTTTTGTATATTAATTTAAACATAATTTGAAATTTGATAATTGTGTTGGGATTTTGGTTTCATTTTTTTTTGTTGTGATCAAAATTTAAAGGTTTTCCCTTTAAAACATCAATAAAAATTGGGAAAAGGATATTTCTCACATTTTATACTCGATGAATAAGGGATTTATTTCGCGTGTAAAACGTTAAGGGTATGATTGTAAAGATTGGGGTGTTTTTCCTCGTTTAAGGAGCATTACCCCATTATCTGGAAAAAATATTTTTTTTTACTACATAAAAAAGTAGCTACTTTTTATCCCCCAGTTCTTTCTTTAAAAAAATAAAAAAAACCTATTTGTATAAAAGGGAAATAATTAAATGGGTTCCACTGAAACATACATATTTTCCCGTAAATGGGCAAACCGCATGTTTACAGTATAAACACCCTGAAATACTCACAGGGGCGGATATATGTGGAAAACTTGTTGTCCCAAAATGGGAAAGAATTTGCTTTTTGGGGGCCCAACGGGCATAAACCTTTCTTTAAAAAAGAAAAAAAAGATCAATATTCAGTTTTGATAGGAAAGTAATCTAAATTTTATCATAAAAACTTAATTACACTTTTTTGTTCCCCGCCGGGTATTTTTTATGTGGATACATTTTTTTTTTAAAGACTTATTTATGGGTTTTGTAAAAATTTTAAAATATATTATTCTTATGGGAGTTTTAAATCAGTTTAATAAAACTAATTTTGAACGACTAAGAATAAATGAGGAAAAGTATCCTGAAGTTAAAAATTGTAATGTTTTTTGTCAAATCTAAACATTAAAAAATTCAGTTTAAAATTTTAAAAAAAAAAAACAGTTTCTATTATTTAAAAAATTGGGAGTGAAAATACTTAAAAATAACGCCTTTACCTTTTTTTTTTACTTAAATTTTTTTCCCAAATTTCTGTTTCTTTAGTAGCATTTTTGTGTGACATAATGAACATTTTCCTGTGGGGGTAGATTTGTCCAAATACTTTTTTTTTTCAATTTAAAATTTAACAATTGGTTACTAATATCCGGCCAAAAGCTTTAAACCAAACCCCGAGATAATTTTTTAAATCTTTTTTCCGTGTACCCAATATTTCCCTTTCCCAAATAGAGCTTTTTTTAATTGCTGTTTGTGGTATTAAAGTTACCAATTTTTGGGATTTCCCCCATTGATGTATCATTTTATTAATTAGGACTGAGTGATTTTTTTTGAAAATATAGTAAATACTTATAAAATACAGCTATTTTGCTTTAGAGGATGAAAAAAGTTATTATAAATTTAAGATACTAAGATATGTATTTACTTTCGTAGCCCAAAGGGGACTAAGCAATGAAATAAAAGGGAATCCTACTGGATTATCGGATTTTATATTTATTAGTCAAAAAAAATCAATACTTCTTTAAACAATACACAAATTTTTTGTTAGTAAGATAAATTGCCTAAATCAAATATAAAAAAAATTTTAAGGTTTTTTTTTTTGGGTCCACACGTTTTACAGCTTAAAACCCGCAGTAAGCCCGCTTCAAAGGGGTTTTAATGCTTCACATCTAATGTACTTTACGGTTGATTTTTGGTGAACCTCTAGGGAACACGACTTTTTCCCTTAAAATCCGATACTTTGAAAATAAGCAAACTTGTCACTTAATCATGACCTTTAAGTAATCAAACGTTCTCTTGTATTTTTTCCCTTCTGAGGTTGATTTAGTTTTACACTATGCCCAAAATATACTGAATTATTGGATAATGTTTCTTTGGTTTTCAGTATTTAAACCCTGGCTAAATTTTCCCTTTTTTAACAGCTGCGTACAAAATTAAACTGCAAATATGATTAATAAAACACTTTATCAATATTATTTTAGTTTTGTTTTTAAAGAATTATTTATACGGGACATGTGTTAATAGTGAATACTTTTCAGCTTTTTTAATTCATGAGAATCCCCAAAAATTCCAGCAAGTTTCACACGTTATTATTTTTAAATATTTGGTAAAAGACATATATTTAATAAATCTTATTACGCCCTTACTTACCCATAAATTTAAAAAAGCTCTCAAACATAACGACGGGGTTCATCACTGCCCTGAAAGCAAATAAAAAAATTCCTAAGATTATTTTAAAAATTTTGGTATTCCGTTAAAAAATTTTTGAAATTCATATTTGTACTTCTTAAAAAAATGTAAAAATTAACCTACGAAAAAAAATCGAAATTATTGTTTGAAAGTAGTTTTACGTCAATGAAGACTGCCAAAGAAAGGGTAAAACCCTGACATCAAAACTCGCAGTCTTTTTTTGGTAGTCAACCTGTACTTTATAATTTTATTTTTGGAAAAAAGCTGCCTTTTCCCTGGTACTCAATAATACACCAAGAGCTGATAATGGGACAAGCCCTTTAAAAAAAAGATAAAAAATTGTTTTCTATTTTTATTAAACTCAAGGTACTGACGTACAAGGTTGACTAAGTGGTTTGATATAAAAGTATCTGAGGTTGGTAAATACAATTTAAGATACTAACTTATTTTACACTCAATCATTGACTAACTGTCCATATTTATGATAATCTTGCTAAAATTTTCTATAAAATCTGTGAAAATGAAATTGTCTCATAATTCACGATGTAATTTTAATCAAAAGCTATTAAAGGAATACGGTCCCCAATAGTTTTTAATTATTTCCCTTAAACCCTAAAAATTATAAATCCCTTTTAAATAGCTGAATAGTAATGATATTATTTTTTTTAATTATGTTAAAAATATTAGGTATGTTTTATATTGTAGTTGAGGTATATATTATTGTAAATTAAATTGCCAGGTGCGGAATAAATTATATTTCACTGACTTCCCCGAATTTAGAAGTACATCCCCAAAAAATAAGAGTTCGATATTTTTATACAAAAGGGTACAATTTTTTAAGTACTTTTTTGGAAAATGGCTGTGAATGTTATCCTTTAGGGAAAAACGCTGAATAAAATCGAATCCTATTTTTTTTAACGATAAAAATATTTTAAAATGCCCGCCATTTCCTGTTTATGAACCTGTTTTTGGCTTAGACCCTTTAAATTTTTGTGTTGGTAACAATAACCAACATAAATGTAGTGTCATTGTGGGGGTTTTGGTTTTACGCTTCACGTCCCAAAACCCGATCAAATTCTTCTTTGAAAACTAAACCAGGCATTTTAGTTAACTTACGTGAGAAATTTTAACATTTTCGTTTGATATAGTATAAATAATATGTAATTAATCACATCATTAAATCATTTATGGATCTTTCACTATGAGGTTAAATTTTCTTTATAACGATAAAATTTTTAATTATTTATTATAGTTTTGGGGTTTTTTTGACATATTCAGATAGAAATAAAAATAGCTAAATACTTTTACTCAATATCAAACTTTTTAAACATACACTGCCGTTGAGTTTTTATTAGCTCGATATCAATCCCGATCCCAAACAACTTAGATATAATGAATTTTAGTCATCCATCGGGTTTCCAAAATTTTAATCAAACATTTTATTGTTGAATATACATTCGATGTTTAAACAATGCTTCAGATCCCAATAATTACAGCAGAGCTGTACAAAAAGTATCCACGAACACCTCTTTTCCCCTCACCTTACTCTTTTCAGAAAAAGGAAATTTTTGACACCATAACCAGAAGTACAAGAGATTCTTAAAGGCTGGCTTCAAGAATGTATTCCGTATAGATCTATCGAGATAAGGAATATGATCTTTGAAGTAAGTCATGTGGAAAATGTGTTATTAATTTTATTACGGTAAATAATAATGATGCCAAGACCTGTAACATAGGATCTGAGGGTTTCAAGCCTTACGGATTTGCATAAAATTATTCTAAACTGTATTTCATAAGGAGCCAGCGCGGAAAGACCAGAGTCAAGTTTAGGGTGATCCTTCGTTTACCCTTTTAACCCTTACATGTTAATTACTCCGAATTTGAGCTCTACGATTAGTAAACATTCCGTTAAAATGAAGATATGGTATGGATTTTTTTTATGTCTTTATCTATAATTTTCCGGACAATGGTAACATTTTTCATATGATTAAAAAGAGAAGAATGTTAATATTTTTAGATCAAGGCATAATGACTGCATTTAGTCGCCATTGTGACTTGTATGATATATATTTTACTTGTAAAATGTATGAATAAACCAATGGTTTCAAAGTTTTTTTTTTTACAAATGCATCGAAAACACATAGTTTAAACAAAACCGTATAAAATATAGAAGCATTACAAAATCGGAACTAGTTAGTATAGATTCATCATTTTTTCCTTACATAATGTATTATACATACTTGGAAAAAAAGGTAAATCAATAATTATTGGAACAGTTTAAGGACTTATTTTTAAATACCAAGGAATATCTGCTAGATTATTAGACGAATTTTGGCATAACTATGTTGTCGGTCCAGTCAATGTAATGTAACTACATGTCATATAATGGACGTGACGAATGTATTGAGAATCAATTCCCGTATGGATGTGAGTTCTGAAAAGATATCGAGGTGAAAAACTGGCTCAGAAATAAAACGATATAAATGTGTAAAAAAACAAGATTAATTTATAATACATATACATAGAAAATATAAAAAAAATGTGGGGACTATAATTTTTATTAATTAAATTCTTTATCTTTTAAAAATTTTTAAAAAAACATTTTGTTAAAATATTAATTGTTTATGAAATTTGAAAAACATATTCTAATATTCAATTTCCCGAAAAAATTTTAATTTTAAAAAAAAAAACCAATTTTAAAATTAAAACAAAAAAATAAATCCCCTAATTTTTAATTGGGAATTTAAAAATTTAAAATAATAGTTTAATACATTTTTTTAAAAAACTTTTTAGAATCATTTTTGGAAAGTAAAGTAATTTCTATTTAAAAAAAATTAAAAAAAAAATGAAACGACAAAAAAAATTTTAAAAACAGTTTTTTAAAAACACAATACCGGCCGGTAATTTGGGGTATTTTTTGAACTGGTATCCAAAAAAAA
The DNA here is from genome assembly GCF_021130785.1 of Homalodisca vitripennis. NCBI lineage: Eukaryota > Metazoa > Arthropoda > Insecta > Hemiptera > Cicadellidae > Homalodisca > Homalodisca vitripennis. The sequence goes on from NW_025788766.1 coordinate 7,427, forward strand.
TAATTTTTTTCACGCAATGGGTTTGACTTTTTTTCCCACATAAGAAAAATTTAAAACCAAAAGGAAAACGTTAAAAAATTATTAAAAAAAAAAAATTTCTTGATGAATACGGGAAAGGGAAAAGGTTTTAAATCAAAAAAAAAACAACTAAAATGTAAATTAATTGATATACATAAAACCCCCAAAATAATGTTTTCAAATTTTGGGAAAAAAATTTTTTTTTAAATTTTTTTGCATTCCTAAGAAAATCCAAAAAACATAGCGCATCTGGGGGTCTTTCTTAAAGAAGGAACCTTAGCAACCTAAGGGAAATTTTTTCAGTTTTAAATTTTATTTTTTTTAATTTTTAAACCCGATCTATTTCAATTAAAATGAAACTTGGGCCTTTTATCACTTTTTTTGTTTTTATTTTTATATTTCTTAATATTACTGGTATTCTATCATTAAAAGGAAAAATTTTTTAACTATTACTTGTCGATGTGAGCAAAAGAAAGTTCCATTAGCATCAATAAGTGATCTTAGATGCTCCATAAACCAATATTGCCCTTCGAACACCCCGTATAATTTTAACATCAATTTCGGGTTTTTGAATTGTTTTTTCGTAAAATGTCACATTTTTTAAAAACTCTGTTCTTTTTTTAGAAATTTTTATCCTTTAATTTTAAAATTTTAAAATTTTAAACATCCGAATTTTAGCATTCAAAAGTTACACTGTTTTTGGGAATGTCTAATAGATTTCAAAAGTAAGTTAAAGTTTCTGTATATCCAAACGTGTTTAGAGAGTGTTCTTACTGTGTAGGCCCCGGTTTGGGAAAAATTTTTCTGACATTGAAAATAATACCTGTATCTAGTTGTTAACATATGGTTAAAATAAACGATAAGGGAGTCACTTATTAGATTAAGTTTGGAAGTCAAGGATAAATTTTTTATTTTGAGTGCCTGTTTAATAAAAGCAAAAATTTTCATTGCTTTTTTTTATGTTATAACTTTTGGTAAAATCAAAAACCCAATTTTAAAAAACATATTTAAAATGTACCTCGAAAAGTTTGATAATTGTTATAATTATAAACCTTTTAAATAACCTTAAATTTAAATTTAACCCTTTGTACTGAAGATGAATTCCCGAATTCTAAAAGTCAAGTATTAAAAAAAAAAATTTTTTTAAAAGGTTATAATTTATAAATATTAAAAACATAGTTAGGTTTTTAATTTATTTTTGCTTCAAAGAAATTTATTCAAAGCAAGAATAAAAAAGTGCGTCCTAAAATAGAGGGGTTGCTTGGGGAAAATTGCACCTCGTTTAGCCCCCTTGAAATTTAAAAGTGGTCATTAGAAAGAACCATTTTTTTCCTTTCCGTCCGTATTTTCCTATTACCATCCCTTTTTGTTATATAAAAGAAAAATTTTAAAAGGTACGAAAATTCCTATTTATTTTTTCACTCTACAAAGTGAAACGTATGTAAAACTAAAATTTTTTTTATTTGTAAGAATATTGATAAAAATAAACATATATGCGAATTTGTTTTTTTGTATTTGGAGTTTAAAATA
>NW_025788767.1:0-10674 GCF_021130785.1 Homalodisca vitripennis
GGTGGAACTTAGACCACGGTTTAGGTAGGAGGGATGATACGTATTGGGCCCGTGGTACAGCTGATATAGGACTGTGGAATTGGGCTAAACGCGTTAGCTTCCAAAGGGACGGTCGGAAATAGGTTTAATTATGGCAAGCTTAATCATGGAATTTTGCCGTAACACAACGGTAGTAGTCCATTTCCTCTCAAGAGATACGAAAAGGTTAGGTGACAGTGACTTTACCGAAAAACTGCCGTATTATAAGGTGATAACAATTAGATAATGTGTCTGCACTTGAACAAAGAAACAACAAAATAATGTAGCTCATCTATGACACGGATTATATTGCGAAGACACCTCAGATTCTTCAGGCAGAGAATTAACTCTTGACTTAAGCAAGAATTAACCTTAACTCTTACTTAGAAGCAATTTTGGATTAAGTAGAAATTTTACGACGCAGTTTTCCCAGTCTCAAGACCACTCAATGTAATGAACTGTTGCTCAAATAACTTTAGGCTACCACAAACTTTTGAATCATTCTTGAACATAACACCACACTTAAAAGGCACTTCCAAATACAAATAGAGTCGCAAAGAGAGAGGACCTACGAACTGAACATGGGGTCCAATTTGACCAAAACATATCTTATCGAGATTGTACTTTAATCTGCAGTATAAAGTACAACTTTGACCGCATCCAACCTGGCTAGATTAAAAACTGATTTGTAATATTTTGCTTAAAGCTCAAAACGCCCTTTGGGCTTCTAACCCTATTTAATTTTCAAAGACGAAGCCATTGTACATTTATTGGACCACTCAAAGCAATTATATGCTATCACCGTTAGGATTTGGGACTCTATCAGGTCTCAAGGCATTTAGTTGTAAAAATTATGAAAGAAAGATTAAAAACTATTGGTTTATTTAGCAAAGTTACAGAAGTAGTTATAATTAACCGATATCATATTATATAACTAGAGAATTTAACTTAGTGGTGGACGAACGCAAATTACTTCTATCCCGGCTCTTCTACAAGTCGGGGGGTTTTTTTAGATTGGTTGGGTAGTTAACTACAAAATATTTAAGAAGTAACGTGAGAAACATTAACTTCTTATCTTTAATTACGTTTTGATACAAAATGTTCAAAGCTAGTACTGGATATAAAATGTAGGGAAGATAGTTCTTGCTTGTAACTGAAGTTACTTTTACAAAACATAATATGCTAATTGACAGTCAGAGTTTTCTTCCAGCTTACGCCTATTATTATAATAGGAGCTAGCCGATATTAAAAAATTGTTAAAATGTAAATAATTGTATACTCCAAATATTATTACTACTTTGAAAACTAATGCTTACTCGAGTTAAAAGATTTAAGAATAGGCAAAAAAAGACTTTGATTTTAGAAAGCCAATAACCCAAATTTTGTGAAAGTCAACGACATCGTACTTTTACTTGTTATTGGAATTACAGTGGTTATTTATAGATAGACTATAAATATAAAAGGACTTATTTTCTATTTTTAAAGTCAATAAATTTTTACTCTTATGATATTTCCTTTAAACTTGGAATACAACGAAGTTAAATGAGATTCGCTTGAAAATTGCTCGTTGATGGGATACCTGACTTTGTAAATGGAAACAGAGACTCTGAAAAACTTTTAGAAAGTCGTTGGGAAACTTTCTCCGTCTCGATACTACAGGTTAAATAATATGAATAATAAATAAGGTCCATTCCAAACAGACAGATTTACTGAATATTTATGCTTTACATTAGTTTTATTGGAATACCATCCACGACCTTGATGAAAATTATTTCGGCTTCAATTCAACTCGTTGATTGAATAATCTTCTTTAGTTGTATAGGATTTTGTACCTATTAATTTGGTGAAGATGTGTTAATATTAACATTTTCCGTAAAAAAAAATGTGGATTTGCTACTCGCGTTCGTTATAAACGGACAGTTCGTCTTCTAAATCGTTAAACAAAGCCGCTTGGTCCTCAGGTTGTGTTTGAGAGTGACGTTGCTTATCCTTAACTTTGCCTGGTTAAAGTAAGAACATCTTTACTTTACTTTACTCCATTCGCCCCGATTCACCTAGTTGGCAATGATTAGTAATTACTCTAATAATTAGTAACCACTCTTGAAGAATGTTTAACATAATGTAACAAATATATTTCTAGCATATTCTTTCTCGTTTACGATTTTTGACTACTACGTTAAAAATTCTATCAAACAAGTTTTTTAACGCCACAATTTATGTTGGTTTAACTGAAGAATCTAAACGTTTAAGGAAATAATTATTTGTTCGTGCGGTTATTAAAAGTACTGAAAGTTAATTAATTTAAAAAAAACTAAAAACACACCAATAATAATTACATTATAATTAGGACCTATGTTTAAAATTGGTTTTTAAAAAATGATTCAGCCCATGGCTAAACATGGTCAATTCAAACTGGGACACTGTGTTTTTCAATAACCGTAAAATTGTTAAAGAGGGAATCCTTCAATGAAAAAGGTGTATCCTACAAATTGTTTATATTATTATGACGACATCGGATTTAAACTTTGTGTGGGTCGGGATTGTATATTTCTTACATTGAAAGAACTTAAAAGGCGCTCCTCCCACAAAATATAAATAAAATAATTATTAAAGTGTCATGTTTTAATATAATAAAATTCAAAAAGAAAAGAAGCTTCCTACAATGCATTTAAGAAGTAAGGTTATTTGTGTTGAGTTTCTTTGACCGCCGAGGGAAGGAAACTACATAAATCCAATTCGGACATTACTCTTCGGATGGTCAAATACAAACACACAAGATTATTTATGTGTTGTTGTTTGAGAAGTTGTTGATAGGACTGACAAGACGCTCTAAGTGTAATTAGAGACACTGGACTAGGAATTACCTCAGAAGAAACAGCGTACGAGGAATAACGGCGGGGTTAATAAACAGCGGGAACAAAACTTTCGCACTAACGAGTGGAGTGGATGCGGTATTCGAGACCTGCCGAGTCCTCCTTATGGTACGACCATTGTGTCCTACGATTGGAACATCGAAACAACAATCGCTAACGTTGGGACGAGCTGGAGGTACGGAGCGACTCATTCTTGGGCATCACATGCGCGGCGGCGTGTGGATCCTGGGAGGGTAAGGAGGGTTGCAGGGACCGCGGGACAAAAATAGACACTGTCACAAGTCGGGCATGGTCGCGAGTTGAGGGGTTGCGGCTGTCTGTTCGGGCTAACAGCGGTGTTCCTCAGTGGGTAGTACTCTTGTGACCGGCAATTTTTCAAGGGTGAACAAACGACCGTTTATGTTTCTTGCACTTAAAATACGCACTTTTAAATACATTGTTGCTTACCATAAATCGAATTTTTTGGAAATAGTGTTGTAGAAATAATAGAATAAAATTATATTGCTTTCCATAGAATAGACAAAAATTTAAAATTAGTTCACCGTTTACAAAAAAAAACTACATTTTAATGAAATAATTGACATTGCCTTGTATAGCTTGAAAAGCATTAGTTACCTTAGTACATTAGTTAGCATACTACATAGGTAGCTATTAGTAGTGTTTAAATTAATTTCGAAACATTCTTGTTAAAAATACAAAAACAATAATTTACTTCAGAAATAAAGTTTCGTTCCGTTTCAAGGGGTCTACGGAAATTTCAATATGGGAAATTCAACATTTCAATACGGCTATGCATGTATGAGCTGTGGTGATATTGTGATAAAATGATGATCTTGTCCAATTGTTAATTTATAACCAATTACATATGGGCCGCTTTTTTAAAACTTTTTGTTAATATTTCACTTAAATAATTTCAATCGAATTTGAGCTGACAGAAAACGTTGACCAAAATGTTAATTTATTCTCGTACAACATCCTAGAATCTTTAATATAGAGTAACCTCAAAATCTTAATATAGTTTAATACAGACTGTATATAATATCAGGAACTTTTATATTACTTATACGTAATTAATTATGTGTTTTATATATTTTTAAACAATATTATATAATTGAAATTGTGTTCGGTACTATTAACAAATATAGTACTGCTAAATGATACTTTAAAAATTTACTGTTTTACTACTTGGTTCTTAAAAAAATTCATATTTAACATTACACTATACATACTACATTACAAAATAGTTAAACCTATTTCAGTGGGCTGTGTCATGTTGCATTGTAATTTATACAAACTTTTGCCATCTGCTGTACAACAAATACAAATACAACTGGAATAGTCTGGTCTGCACACATGGGTACAAAAATTCAAAACCTACCGCGCCAAAGCTTAAAGCCATTACACGTAGATTCCCGAGAGTTTAGTTTTTAAATATCTATAGAAAATACGTGTAATAGATCAAAGAGGGACATATAGATGAACTCTTAGCCAATCGTTATATCCTCGTTATAAGAAACTAGAATTAAACATTCCAAATTGTGTGCTTATACTCTCATTTCAAAACAGAACAATAATAATTTTTAGATGTTAGTCAAACAAGTTTTAAGGCAGGCCGTAAGATTATAGACCTACTGAATATATAGAATGAATTAAAACTGGTTTAATCTGAATTCGCATACATTTCACTTTTAATAAAATCTAAGTACTCCTCTGGTAACATCACACATATTGTTGAACGATGCATAGATAGATCTTAATAGAGTTCATTAAAATTAAATGGTGCTAAACCAATTACCATTAAAGTTAATCCAAGTTCATAATTAATTATAGGAGTATAGTATTTCTTACCTAAACCAGAAATGGCGAATTAATAACACAGTCATAAAATAAATAAAATACTCTAAACTACGATTAAATAAATGTAAACAGCAATATTATGTGGGCTAATCAATTTGGGATATTAATATTAACATGATACCTAGACGGCTATTAAAATTACCATTTACATGTTTGTTAATACATAATAGATACGGTGTTATTGGTTTTTTTTAGCAATTCCTAGTGTAGCAAGCGAAAACAAATGTAAAGATAATTTTCAGGAAAATTAATACTCAGGATTATTCAATATCCTATTTGGTTTTTGGCATTGAGCTATCCATATTCTAATTGGAATTCATGCAACAATTTAAATTTAACTTAACTAAACAAAATTCCCCACAGTTTAAAAACATCAATCTACTAGTTTTGCTTGTAGAAAATTGTTGAATATTAATATAACTAAAAAAGTGAACTGCCTTTCAATGAAAACAATACTCAAGTTGCTAAATCTATTTAGTAAATGAGCATGTCTAATTTGGATTTTCACGTGCACAAAAATGTTAGCTTGATAAAAGTACCTTGGCACTGATTATCTGTACATGAAGAGTGACCACTAGCACTGACCGACTGACTAACCCATTAAAAGTTACCACTGGCACTGACTGGCTATGCATGAAAATTGACTACTAGGACTGATTGAATACACATTAACAGGGATTTCTGGCACTGACTGTCTATACATGACGATGTGACCACTGGCACTGTTGTCTATGCATGAAAATTGACCACTAGGACTGATTGAATACACATTAACAGGGGATTACTGGCACTGACTGACTACACATGAAGAGTGACCACTAGCACTGACTGACTGACTACCCATTAAAAGTTACCAGTGGCACTGAATGTCTAAGCATAATAAAATGAAAATAATGAAAATAAAAAGCAGAATAAACATTTTATCCTTTTATAGAACATTTATAGAAAAGACCCATTTAATAGGCAGATTAGAAGGGAGCCCACTGTCCGAGTTATTAATTCTCAATTCCCTCCTCTTCCCCCCCCCCATATATAGATACATGTAATATTGTCATTATTTGTATTGGAAGGTGTGTGGTGTGTCAACTGTGTTGGTGTGGTGTGTTTTCCCTTTTGTGGGGGCCTTGTGTGGGGGTGTGGCCCCCCCCCACCCCCCCCCCCCCCCCCCCCCCCCCCCCCCCTGTGTTTGTGTGTGTGCCCAAAATGTGTGTGTGGGGGGGGGTACCACCCCCCCCCCCCCCCGGTGTGGGGGCCAATCCATACTCACCCCCCGGGGGGGAGTGGAATGAGTTCAAGAAGGTTCTGATTTATAATGTTGAGGAATTTGGTCATTATTCTTTTGCTCTGCTTTGCCAACTAACGTTAAATGGCACTTGACGGATCGTTTTAAGAATGTGGAAAGAAACTGAACCTTGGCTTTCTTTAATCACTTTTGCAATAAAATATTCCAGTTATTAATTTTTCGCTTTCCGTTTCTTCTTAACGAGCTGCCTACCAGGTATAAAATAAAAACCCCTGAAAAACTCTATTTATTTTTTTCCCCCTCAAATCCTCTCCTTCCTTTATGATTATCAGGATAGTACAATGTTATGATAATAAATCAGATCTAAATAGGTGGAATTTGAATTAAAGCCTTTTTTTAATTTATACAAATTATCTACTTTCATTTAGAGTTTATTTTATAAGCCTGTAACATAAAGTAATCCTCATTACTTTCATATAAAGGAAATATTTTCGGTGTTCAATCATCTTAGGGGGCGGATTTATAAATTTAAAGCATTAAAAACCCACTGAAAAACCAGAAATACAGATTTTTAAAATATTAAAATACCTTCGTTTTCTGATGTTTTAAAATATACAACATATTTCTTATTTGAATATCTTTATATGCTTGGATGCTTAGGGTCCTTGTATTGTATTTTGTTTTAGGTTAAAGCAAGATTAAGTTAAGCTTTAGTGCAAGAAGAAAGGTCTTTGCTGACTTTTTCCAGTGTACTGTAAATAAGATGTAAACTCATATTTTAAAGTCAACATCGAAATCAAATTCTCAAGAATTCAAATCAAAATCATTTTATTTCTCATTAAACATTAAACATGGTATCGAGAAATTTGGTCCCAATATGTATACTAAATTAAACTAAATACTAAACAAATATTGCCTATATTCTGGTGAAAAACTATCAAATTAACCAAAATGATATTGAAAAATACAGTACAAATGATAGTTTTACTTGTAAGGTTGGGTGGCGGCCACAAAAAATTCAGGAAGAGTGAGTAAACAAAACAGTTTTTTTTTCCACAAAGAAAAAGGTCTTTTAGTTTTGTTTTTTTTAAAAAGATGCAAGTGACAAGTGCTTGCTGGCTTTTAATAAATTAATCTGGGCAATTGCTGTTATAAAATTGTAGGTCCTAAATATTCTAATTGATTTGCGTGAACATATTGTATACTATGGTGGGGTAACTGTTTAAAGAATACTATTTTTTATTTTTCTGGGTGGCGATATATATGATTCGTTGGGGTAGGAAAATCGGTAATATGGTGGTTTTAAAAAGCTGTGAAATTGATTTACGGAATAGAGATAAAAAATCGGAGGGGAGGGTTAGTATACGTGTCTTGAGTGAAGAAACACTCTTTGCCTACAGCTCTCCCAGGCCCCTCAACCCAACAACTTCATCTCCAACCCAATACACTTAAACGAATTAGCCCTCTTTTGCAATTTGAATACTCTTTGTAACAGAGAAGGAATGCAAGCAGTTCCCACATGACACTTATGCCATATGGACATTCACAGCAGGAAAAGTAAAGTAACCCATCATAAACCATTTTTCAGTGGTGACTTCTCACTACTTTTCAGAGAAACATTTTGAAAGACATCTTAAGGAAAACAATATCGAGTTGAGCTTAGGAGCAAAGTGGCCCTCCAGTACACACCATGCTGACAGGCCAAGAAAAAAACCAGGCATCCAGATGATACGCCCAAGAAACATACTGAATCAACCCTCAATGACTGTCAAACCTCGTCCCTTAAAGTCAATAATAACCCCTGTTAGAAAACTGTCTGAGATCGAAAGTGAAGAAATGGATGTTTTGTCAACATTGAGGAATAAATTGTTTTTGCTGAATGAATCCAAGAGTTCAATTTTTTCGTATTGTAGTGTTTAATTTCAATGATTTAACCTATCTATTGTAAGTAGGGTTCTGCCCGAAACAATGACCGTGGTGTACATCAGCATATTGAGTGACCCACGGCGAGCCTTCAGGGTCCACAACAACGAGCTTTAAGGTCGTTTTACATATTAAGGCAAAGAGAAGGTATGGGTCCCAAGATAGAACCCTTGAGGGATACACACCCATGGAGACCTCAACGAACATCTGACTGTGGCGCGGTTACCAAAGGCAGTTGGCTAACAACCTGGTACATCTCTGGTAATAGACGATTCTTCGAAAGAGGTAGGAAACCTGAAACCAACAGCAGGGGGACAAACCTCTGGATGCCGTAGTTAGCGTTCAAGCTTATTAAGGTAGTTTCAGATGGTTAACCCCCTGTATCAACAAACGTCTCTCGTGAGGGTCCGCAAAAAAACAAAAAACAACCAGCTTACGTGATTCTGTGATTTGTTAAGATGAGTAAATACATATTTGGAAAATTGGGCAAAAATAGCATCGGTGGTGGATTTTAATTAAAGGAAAAATTCCAAATTGGTGTGTCACTCAGAATGGAATTTTCTGATTAGGCAGTCTTGTTAGCTCTGAACATGAATGAGGACGTTCGAAGACTTTGCTGATGGTTGGTGAAAATTGATAATGGGGACGATACTGTTGAGGCGAAGACCTACTGCCATTCTTGAAAACCGGAATGACCGTAGAGAGCTTCATATCCGATGGAAAACCTTCCCCTGAAGAACTGAGGTTGTTGAACAATTGAGTTAAAGGAGGAGCTCACAGGGGTGAAAAGCAACCCGTCTAAATTAACTGAAGGACTCATTCCAAAAACGTCAGGTGTTGAAACTGGTTTTCAAAGATGAAAATAGTAATTGAACATTTCATGGTGCGTTGTTGGGGCTATGAAGAAACTTGATGGGCAGTGGTGTATTTTAGAAGAGCTGTTTAGGGCAAACTATTTGTTCCGTTTATGGTTCTAGCCGGTGGGGGCACTCATAAAAAAAAATTGTTAAACATTTCAGCGATATGGACGTGGGTCAGAGACTGCAGCTCCATTATCTTGTAGCTCATGAATAAGTCTTTTCCTATTGTTCTGCTTTCCCAGAGTTTTCCAGGACACTATGTTCCATACAGTTTTGGCAACCATTCTTACTCATTATTCGGACGGCTTTCGATCTGAGATGTTGTTCAGAGATGAAAAATGAAAATTAGTTACTTGGTAGTTTCTCTTATTGGACCCTTATACAATATCCTATGTTGTTCAGAAGGATAGTCACGCTGCAAAAAATACAGGTCCTTGAGATGTTCTCTGGCCAAGGAGAAACTTCTCCTGTCAACCAACCAGGCCTTTGACGTTTTTTACGCTTCGATAGTGACTAAAGGAAAGGACCTGGGTTAAAGCAGGCTGGATACTTGATGAGGAAATAACGAGTATTGGTCATTTATGTCCTCGTATCAGGAAAAATAAACCCCACAACACACCCCAAAAACAAACCCCCCACACCCCCCCCCCCCCCCCCCCCCCAACCCCACCATCTCCAATCACACTGGACTCTAAAAGTTCATAAAGAACATTACTATTTCTGTCTTGAGAAAACTCGGTAAGGGGCCCGAGTAACACCCCTAAGATGTAATTGCCGCAATTACGGCTTGTAACACGCTGTGCTTCATGATCGGACAAACAGGAAAGATGAGTTGGATTTAATTTTTTTATAGCGTATCATTGAACATATATTTAACATTTGTCCAAAATATATTATTAGAATATAGTATATAATAACTGAGGTAAAAAAAAACGGCACATAAATTTCCAAAGGCATCTTTCTGATTAATGTTAATTTATATAGTGAGAATTTACATCACTCGAATTTTATAACGTGTGTTATATCTGTACGATGAAATCACATATATAATAGAAACCACGTATGATTTACATGAGGTGTTTGTGTGAACCATAAAACTGTCACCAGTTTGCTCTATAGTTTTATTGTTTATAAAAGTTCGGTTTCAGACAACACGAATTCAACCGTTTCCAGAGATCTATTTATTAGTATTTTCTTACTGATTGGGGAGAGGAGAAACGAGCGCTGAGAGTTTGGGAGGAACAGTTCCTCTCGTTGTTCCTTGTCTTGTTACGTCTGATGTCGTATTAGTGCTTACATCCGTATCAGTAGCTCGTTCCAGACTTTCGTAATAGTATCAAGTTCCCTCTCAAAATACTCACTCTCTAAAATACTTCGTTGATATTGATTGTTTACCGATTCAACCTTACATAAATGTTTCTTATTTTTATAATACAAAATTGTATGTTAAGGGTTAGTGGTATGGTTAATTTTATGAAATTCTCTATTTGATCCAATTTCATCGAACAATTGCGTCCAATTTATGAGAAATAACACAAATAAAAAAAATTACTACAATAAAGTACAAAGTCATAAATGTGTTGATTAGTTTATCTGTTGTAAAATTGACCACAAGACTCTATTTAGATATGTGTCGTAGAATGCCTTGTTTTTGAATAAGTAAACATTTATTTTAAAAAATTGTAGTAAGAGTTATGCGTGGTTTTTTCGTCGACATATATTACGAACTTTGTAAATGACTTCTTTCAGATGTGTTACTGAAATTCCCTATACCAGACTTTAAAATAAACAAGTATTAAGAGATTTAAGAATAACACTTTTGTAAAAATAAGTATTAAATTGAGTTTTTATTGTTCTTTTAAATTGAGCTTTTTATGAATTTGATATTAAAATCGAAAAA
>NW_025788768.1:0-10491 GCF_021130785.1 Homalodisca vitripennis
TAGACATACAATATTTCATTAAGAACAAATTGTGCACGGTTACAGTACATAAATAATGAAGTTAAAGTAACAGTTACAAAATTGTCAACCATCTATTGGTAAAGTTCATGAAGTTTAAATTCACCTGATGTATTAAGATATTGAAAGTGATAATCAAACAAAAATTGACCCGAAAGAGTACAGATACTGATATTATTATTGAGTACAAAATAACAAGATTGTTAAATAGGACCATAAATTCAGTTTATTTTCTTCTGTCGCATTGAAGGAGTCTATTGGTTGCACGCGTAGTTTCGCTACAACTATTGAACGCGGAGAATAAACACGCTACAATATCCAGAGTTACGCTCACATGTGCTTTAATAATAGAACTCTCACACTAAATACGGTTTAATGTGCCTTAGTATTCGCAAACACGGTTTATTTGTCAAGAAATACAATTGCAACAGTCAGAAAAAAACGAATCTAAATCTACTCATGTTTTAATAAACAATTTTGATAATATTCAGTCATAACATAATAATATAAGACCCATTCTCTAGTTTATAAAAAACGCTATTTTTCTGTCAAGTAGACTGGGCTAATCCGAACACATCACCTCTACAATCCCGAAATAGGGACTCAACAGTCCCAATTAGGTCGGATTATGATATGAACGGGATTCTACTGTAATATATCTTAAGAGATCTACCAGGCACACATTTCACTACCTAATACATTGGATTTGTATGTATGTAGTAAATGTATCTAGTATGTATAATATTATATATTAACCACCTACACACCTCTTACTTTTGTAAACAATTCAAATTATTTTGTATTTGGATATTTCTGTGTCACATACTTTGTTTAAAAATAATCAAGACTAATATATGATTGGAAGACCAAAATACCTGGCAAAACCATATTCATAAAATATAACTTGTTTATATTTATAGAAATTGGAAACAGAATTATTACAAACTCAGTCTCCTTCATAAACAAGAACCAATCTGTAATTATTGGTCTATGTGTTAAATTATTAGATAAGTTTAAGCTACATAGCGGTAATATGAGTAACTATATATATAATCTCCATATTTTAAAATAACAAAGCATAACTGAGATTAAATGATTTATTTTTTTTTCTAATTTGGTAAAGGTCGAAATAAAAAACATCAATGTGTTGAAAAAAATATCACTATATTTTATTGTTAAAGCTCGTCTGAGGAGTTTGTGGAATCTGTTTATGAATAAACATTAGTTCAGTTCTCCTATGTGTGATGAATACTTTCAATAAAATAAAGTCACATCAGATACACTCTGAGGTTCTTCTTTTGCATTGCAGATAGGAAATGTCGTTCAAACCTGAAAAAAATAAAATGTTTTCAGAAAATAACACAAAACATCTTAAATATTAGTGTCTTGACTTTGCTATTACTTTGAATTTAGTGGTTCCTTGGTTATTCAGGGTACTGTAATAGCAAACACTAGAAACATTAAATGACTGAATTGATTACTAAACGACAACATCCGAACAAACCGAGTGTATGCGTGATACTGTTGGTGGTTGATATGCTACTGATAACCATTAGTCAGCGAATGTTGGTTAAACTTGTCTTTCTAAACTCAAACACATCAAAAATAAATTTAAATTAGAATTTTAGCTGACAAAACAGAAATGGCCCCTTTTAAATATAATAACACTAAGAATCATAAATGAAGTCGAAGGTGGATAATCCTCAATATACAGAAATCTACAAAAACCTTGATTTAAAATTCTATAGCTTATTTAAACAACACAGTAACTAATACTCTTAATTCGTATAGGCAAATTTGTATAGTTAATTATTGTACTGAATTAATGAATAAAATAACAACATATATGATTGTAAACAATTCGTTTTTAATAATAATATATTGTCAAACTAATAACAATCCATACTATACTGAAAATCGTATTTACCTTGAGCATATCATAAGTATTTGCTTTTTTCCATACCACTAGATGATGTGAGAATGAAAAATTTAAAAAAAATTTCAGTATAATAATAAAGGACTGCACAGTTGAGTTCGATCTAGTTTTGTTCCTACAATCCAGAAGAGCAAGATCTCTTAACCTAACTCAACTACTAAATTGCCTATATGGAATTTTACACAGGAACATATCACATTAATCTACAAAATTATCAATCATTCAATATTATAACTATGAAAATTGTAAGGAACCAGTCATTTTCATCTAAATGCCAAATGGAATCTTACCCTAGGTGCTAACCATAGAAATAGATGTTTCACTCTCTGATTGAGGGGTGGGGGTTTACATAGGGAAAGGCTTCATTGAGTATTGGGAGAGGAAAAAATCAGATGAGCACAACTACAAGGAATAGCCTACAAGGGAAACGAGTCTATTTTTGCAGATCGCCATTTGGTTAAAAGGTGTGGGTTAAAATGTAAAAACTTTTAAGATTTCATAGAGTTTGGAGAGTCCTGATTGTCCACAGATCATATTTCATTATGTTGATATCTCTTGCTCCTGAAGTATGATACGAATTTCCAGGCTGTGTATTCATTTATTACACTATTTTTCAAGTTGAGCATCTGCTAAGATCTAGACATGTTTTATGAACTCAGAGGATTTTTGTTTGGGGTTAAAAGGAGGGATCAAAGCAAAAAAAAATTTGTAATCATATTTTGTGTTTAAAATGGGAATAAAAAGTGTTACCAAAAATGTGGTAAATGTTTTTGGACAAGAAGGCACAATTGTTTACAACATTTGTGAGTCTAGGTATGACTCATAAAAACAGGGGTTTACGCGAGGTTTTAAACTTTTCAAAGCTATGGAGCCATATTAGAAGACAAGATGACAGAACGACTGCTGGTCGACCCCAGTACTTGAACCAGTACAGCAAACCAATGTGAAAACATGATATAACTCGTCCAGCAAAGAAATGGTAATATGAAAAGATTGCTCTAATTCATGATAAAGAGAAGTTGCTGATGATTCTGGAATATCAAATATGGCATCATGTTATGAAATGTTGTTCGATATTGAAAATGTGTAAGGCAACTATATATAAACAAAAATCTTGTTCCTATAAATTAGTTAAATTTTTGAACAAAAAACAACGGCTAGAATGGGAGTTTTAGCCTCAAGGAGTCCATTACATGAGAGCACAACAAGTTACTAACAGACCAATATGAAAAATAGTAATACTCGTAAATATGGTGTTTATAACAGCAGAAGAACAAGGTGTGAAACATGGGCTTTATGGATATGGACATCGAAACTAAGGCTCAAATATCCCGGAATTAGTAGAGAAGCATTATTGGATGATGAAAAAGCTAAAAGGGCTATCCAAACTGATCAAGTTTCTGAGAAAAAAAGTGTTTTGAGGATTGTGAACAAAAGTAAATGCAGAAAGGTCCCTTGTGAATAAGTGTCCATAGAATATCTAATGGGGACTATTTTAGAATGGCATAAAAAAAATAGTACGAAAAATACTATCCTCGCTAATATTTTAATTAATCAAAATAATTAAAAACTGCCATTACTTTTTGAACATACATGAGTATTCCTCAGAATAAACTCGAAGAAAGACCGATCGGTTAATGGCATGATTCTGTGTTTCTATTGTAATAACATAGTGATGAATAGCCTAGTTTATGTTAGTTGTAATTTTATTATTGTAGTATATTTTTAATACAAAAGAAATGAAAATGAAGGAAGTAGAAAATTATATTTTTAAGTTTGTTTTCTACATAGATTTGAATAGTGCAATTTGTTCATAAGAGTACGTTTTAGAAAAGTTATATTTATAACAAAATATTATATTTAAATCAAGGGTGTTAACCCCTGGCAAATGGCTTTTAAAAAGCGAAGATTTAGTAGATTGACAAAATTTCCAACAATGTTGTATATATGAACTGTTATGTTCTATTATAGTAAATAACTGAAGAAACAATGTAATTCAGATATCACAAATTTTGGTTTTGTTTACACTGACCTAAACTTACTGGATCAACTTAAATAGATAAAAACCTGTACGGAACCTCAAATAAACAATAACAAATATACAATACCACTAAAACAAAATCAGGTTGCTCAAAGAGGATTCAAATATATGGACCAATGTCGAAGCAGATTAGGAGAGTTACCATTTACCGGGCCCATTAAATTAGTGTGGTATTAAATGTAAATAAACTGACATGCGTTGGAACCATGAATAGTTGAAATCAAGAGATTACATTGTTTTTGTACGGTACTTCATTTTATAATTTTTTTTTTTTTTTTTTTTTTTTTGGAAAGCAACCTCTGAGGATGGGGGAATCTGCATTCAGATACATGAAAGGAGGGTTCTCTCTTCTTTCCCTTCACTCCTGTGCACATGCGGGGTTGACTACGTTATAATGATCGACCGACCCGCCCAAACCCACACCCCTCGTACTACCTGCCCACCAAGCGGGTATCCACACTTTTAATAGACTTTTCTTACAGCTGGGGGTGAGTGTCTTGCACTAAATGCGTTCCTTCTACAACCTCAAGTCCTCACGGCCTCATCTTCCATTTTCTTCCGTTTATTAATGGTAAAAAAGGCCAATCTTACTGACTGCGTTAACACATGTTCTTACAGACTGCCACCATGTGAGAGACCAAAGTCTCAGGTATCAGTTGGAACTTTACGTTGTTTCCCCAGCAATTGGCTCTCTCTCTCCTCTGTCCAACTAAAATTACAGAAAAAGGAAAGTAGTGACCTCAGCTAGTATTCTTCCTCTATAGAGCTCAAAAAGATACAGTAGGCATCATACTTGAAGGGACTTTTGCAACCATATCCTCTCCAAGTAACGGTCGGAGGAAAAATATACACCCATGACCTGAGAGGATCTGGGTCACATGGAAATTTACCTCCCCATGTGTCATTTGAAGCCATACTACTAATGTCTGGTATGAGCCTTCTGGTCCAAGAGCCCTTACTTGAGACCTCCACACTCTCGTTGCCTAAGCAATCCCTCAGTAACTTTCCCTGCAGGACAAGCTCCGCCCTGTCTCGTTCTCCCAGGTAGCTGTCAGTTCTCTCTTTCTACTCCATGCAATAAGATGGATAGGACGGATTCCTAGCGAGCAACTCAAAACAGCCGCTCTCAATGAGAGATATCGTCCTGTAGGCTGTATGATGATTCTCCATCGCAATGACATCAGCGTTGTTGAGAACCCTTAGATGCATAGCTTCCTTTTGCTCTTCCAAAAACTGGCATTGCTACTCGCCCACACCGGATAGCACCATACAAGAGAGTATGGACTGTAAGAGATTGCTCGGAGGAAAAGAATATCAGAACAAAAACTCACAGCACTCATTATGTGGGAAAATAACTAATAAAAGAAATGAAGGGCCTATCTATCAAAAACGAACATTACTTCATAGTATCAACCAACTTATCTGCACATATGCCAGTTACTGAGCCTTTTCTTGCTGTTTCCATAACATGGGGAACGAAAGTTCTTGACTATCTTATCCAGCACAAATGCCCATAAGAGTATAATAACAGTGGACCTTAGTCGTCGGTGTGTCAAGTCGTAAACCAAATGGTGTAAAACAATAGAAAAGTGATCGGTCGAAGTCTCCTCCTTTCCAGCCATGATTAATTGCCTCAGTCTTTAGTGGGGCACAGCTCAAGTCCAGTTCCTGCAGATAGAAAAAAAAGAGTCCACTCAAACAATATTATAGAAGTGGAACTAAACAATGGCTTTGATTGGATCTCTCCCATCGAGTAACATGTTCCGTGAATTTCCCGAATTGGCCACCAGGGCACAACGTCATCAGCATACCCGGACAATTCGTATCCCCGGAAAGAAGAGAGAGCCAAGCGAAAACACAGTGTTCGTAACAGGTACATTCCCAAAAGAGGTATGAAGGACAAGAGCATAATGAGAAATAACTGTGGAACTCCACTGGGTAAATTGGCCCCTGCACTCATTCCATTTCCCAAGGTCCACGTGAAAGATCTCTCCCCTAAATACGCCTGAATCATGTCGCCTATGTGATATGGAGATACTCCAATCGCTTTACTGCCGCTGCAATATCTTCTGCCAAGAAGCACTTATTGAAGGCATTTTTTCACATCCAAAATGGACCACCGCTGGTATTTCCCGGTATTGTCAGAAGAAAGACCTCCACATCCACCAGCTACGATAAAAAGTACAAACTTGAAAAAAAAAAATGAGACCATGTCCACAGCATCTACAGCTTGAAAAAGAGTTCCAGGTCTAAAGCCAAACTGGTTGTCAGACAAAGCATTGGTTTTTCTCAAGTTCTTCTTGTTGTCTTCCTAATCCAGGCAGTGAGCTCAAACAGCTTCCCCACACAGTAACTCAGCAGGGACACAGATGGCCTGTATGAGCTCTGGTCTGCCTTTCGGGCTTACCCATATTAGTTTGAAAAGGAAACAAACATGAAGGACCAGTCTTGCCACTCTTCCAGCCTGCAAGGAAGATCCTCCTCTCTCTAGGGCCATATTTATCACTTTAAGGAAACTTTGTCTGGGACTACACTCACTGCTCATACTAGAGTTACCGTTTACTACCTAAGAGGGGAGAGAAGATGAGCACCTATCAGGTCCAGGGACTCTTAGTTAGACTTGATCTTTTTTCCCGCCCACAGATAAGAATACTCAATTTTTGGTGAAAAGGTGGAATCTCCAGAGTCAACAATTTCCTCATGCACTACAGGTGGGTGCTCAAGGGAAAAATTACAATCTACGCTCTCCATAGAAGTAGTATAAATTGTTTCTCTATCTAGCACTGGTAGGTACGTTTTTAATTTTTTTTTTTTTTTTGTAATTAAAGTGAGATAGTGCGTCTTCCCAAGTAAAATCTCTTCATGACAATTTTTGTAGGCATTTCCCCCACGGTTCAGCCTCAAGTACGGTCACATAGGTCTTGCCATTTGCGTGACTCTTGGTTTCCAAGATCTCTTTCTCTGTAATCTTTGGCGTTCTTGCTTTTTGGAAGAAAAAGCAAAAAAGCAGCACCACCAACACCACGTCCACTTCAGCTGACAATGCCTTTGGGGAGTCGCCGGTTCTTACCACTCTCGCCAGTAGGGTAAGTCGCCTACCGCAAGGACATTACATGATGATCTTAAGGCTGCCACCTCCGCTGGGGTCCACCAGTATACTGATCTCCTAGAACCAGGCTTCCTTGGTTGCAATACTTCCCCACACACTTTCATCCAATTGCTTGAGTAAGTTACTAGGTCAGCTGATTCTGCCAATCTATCTCATCAAAAGGTGACGCCTCTGTGTCTCCAATAATCATAGGGTCCATGTCAATCGGGCCGTCACTCTCCACCCTTTTGGCAGAGTTAACGTTTGCAGTCTGCTCCTCATGGTACCATTAGCACCAGCTCAAAAAAGATACTGCTCATTGCCCCGCTTAGGGCTTTCTCCTCACTGACAACTGCCCAGCACCTTACTTTTCTCTGCCAAATCTTCTGTAACGACTATGTAAGGTCGATAGTAATGGAGCGATACTCTCCTCTTCTAAATGTTGGGCACTTCTTCCCCTCATTTAGCAAGGACCAAGTTGTTTCCTGCAAGCCTCAAAAAGTCAAAATCTAACCTTTCCTCTTCTTCCTGAGCACGGTTCTCCCAATTCTTCAGCCTTTGCATTAAAATCACCAACAATGATTATTCCTTTTCTACAGTTTCATTCATAAAAGCCGCAAGTTCTTTCTAGGCTTTCTTCAAACTCCATGAATTGGTTTGAGCCAGGAGGGAAGTAGCAACTACACATAAACGATACACCGCAGACGTATTCAATCAATGCAAAATTGTGTTCCGTGTCCTCTTCCTTTTACCATATGAACCTGACTTAAGCTTTTTACACAGGAACCCTGGCTGTAGCATCAACAGCACCAAGATTGATCATTCGCTGTCCAAATATTAGGTTCACTAAGCAATGGATGGACAGAAGTTAACAAAATCTTCAACTCCTGGCCGTGGCTAAGAAGCAGAATTAATCTATTGCAGGCTTGGCTCTTCATTATCCATTTAGTTGGACAAAGCTTAATCATTATACTCGTTTCCCTTCTGGGCATTTCCTTCCTCTTGTGGCCTTCCTTCTTGCAAAAGAAACACACTGTTGCTCATCCGGTCAGTACACCTGCAGTCAACCGTGCAATGTGATCCATGCCTCAAGACAAAACGAATAAACAACGTATCCGCTCTTCGCGAAAGAAGATGTACTTACTCTGCCACCAGTACCCAGCCTATCTTGAGAGTGTCTGACCACGGCCTGGGCCAGCTTGTTTGCTGTAGGTTTCTGGGAGGATTATGAGTGATAGCATTCTGGGTTTCCCCATATGATAGGTCTTAGTGAAGGACACCTTTGCATCCAGAGCTCGTGACACCAGACCTGCAAAGCTTTTGCAAGTGACAGCCAATATGTCCTCCTCAGTAGCGTCTACCTCCAAATCTTTGATGTGCAGAAACTGCACCCTCTTCTTGGGGGAGATACTGCAAAGATGATTCCCTCGATGCCTGTTTTACAAATGGCTTCTCGCAGTGCTTAAGCTTTGCCTTTGTTTCTTTTTTCAGACTGATGACCAGTCCACCGTTATTTGCTTTTCGAAGCTGACAGAGAACTTTAGCACCCGTCTCAGTGACCTGGTCCCCCTTGGAGATCTAAATAGATACAAGTTTGAACAAGGTCTGCATTGAGAGAGACAAAAAGAGTGTGGGTTTCAGGTCCGGGCTATCACCACAAAACGATATCTATTCGTCTTGTTGGCGTTCTCTGCCATTCTCAAAAAAAAAAAACACAAAAAAAAAACAAAAAAAAAACACAAAACAAAACATAATTCCAAAAAAACTGGGTTCACTGTGCGATACCTTTCTTTGTCTGTTCCTTCCTGGGTTTTATCATTTTGGAAACCCCCTGCCCTGATAACTTCTGACGAGTTTTGGCTTATCTTGAGATCCTGTATTTTACCTGTACCATGTGGAACGCCAGCATTCCCTTGGAAGAAGAATGCTTTAAATTTGGGTTTGGCAAGAGACCAGGCATTTCTCCACGTCACTTGCCTGCTTCATACCATCAGTCTTCCGCCCGAACCTCCTTTCCCTTAGGAAAAAAAACTAGTGGACCAGCCTGCCTCTTTCCTGTGATTCTGGATCTCAGTACCTCTTGTCTTCTTTTCTGTATGGGGGAAATGGTCTGCGTGATGACTTTCTTCCACATGTGGGAAACCAAATACCACTTGGACTTCCTTCTCGTAGTGTAGAGAAGAACATCTCCCTAGGCACATTATTTCGCTCAAAAATCACATGTTAAATTTGCTGCAGGTACTGTAAAAAAAAAGATAACAGTAATTCCATGTCCAGGGAGCTGACCACTTTTCCAAGAGCTATTAACTTGCATCTTTTTTTTCCATTTCCTCAAGTGAACAAATCTGTATTAGTGTAAGTTACCTGCAGAGGTTCCTGCAGTCGAACCATTTGTATAACCCGCCCCCAGGCTTCTCTGGCTCTCAAGAGATGTTTTAGGTCTTCTTCTGTATAAGGAGATTCTTCTCGAGACCTCTTAGGTGTGTGGCTCACCAATGGAAAAAAAGTCCGGCAAGGAGTTCTTCTGCTGAATTGGTGAACGCTGCAGCTTAGCGCTCCTGGCGAACGCCTTCTCCTCCCCTTGATTGGTCTTTCATCTAATTTTTTTCTTCCAGTAGTGCTTTGAGAAGCGGGGGCCTGGTTGCCTACCACCAGCTTCTCACTACCCCTCCCATCACAGAATTTGTCTCCCCCAGAATCCTTGAGACAGCCTGGTGTCAAGACACCAGAGAGGGATTCACCAGATTGGCTACCCTCCTGGGGTAATGTGTTTTGATTCTGTAACATTTCACCATGAACTTCATCAACCTGTTTGTGGGAACGCCCGCCGAAATCGTTGCCTTGCAGACGTTGACTCGCCGACCGCCATCCGGTACTGGACCCTTCTAGAGAACTCCTCTTCGGCTCCAGCCCTGTACTGAGTGGGCCCACGCACTTTCACCCACCCAGGGATATTTATTGACTTCCCAGTCTAGATCCATGGTGTTCTGCTCTTGGCAGTTATGGCTCTTCACCATGCACCAAGGTCTTGCAATAGGAGAGACTGTGTGTTAGCCTCTCTATTACCTGAGGATTAGAGAAGATGTCCTCTTAGGCAGTTTAACCTCATGCCCAGGAGCACTACATTAAATTGAATTTTTATTGTTAATAAAGTTATATATTCAAACCATTGCCTAATAGAAGAGTAAGGATTTACCTTGGCCGATCCAGATATTGTTCAGTTCCAGTTCTAGCTGAGGATGTGTGTTGGCCAGCGCAGTACTTAACTGGAAGGCCCACTTGAAGTAATTTTCTCGCATCTGTTGAGACCAGCCTTGTGGCTCAAACACCTCTAGCCGCCGACAATTATCTATCATACCTGCTAGTATGATCACTTTGGCATGGTAAGACAGACTATGAGCTTTTTCA
>NW_025788769.1:0-9671 GCF_021130785.1 Homalodisca vitripennis
TTAAGAATCAGGCCTTATTTCCACTTTGATGTGCTTAATATTAATGTATTTATATACGTCCTCCCACTCTTTTTTATACTCTTTTAAGCCTAAACTATTTGGCTATGGCTGGCTTCGTATAAATCACTGTGGCTAATATTCCTATCATAACCTTCCCAAGATTTGAACCCCTATTTCTCTCCAGTTAGAGAGGCGTGTACTGTATCCATTAGTCTACGGAGGAGGACTATACGTCTCTTTACTAGAACCGTTGAAGGGCACCAGAAGAAAGACGATTCACTGTTATAAATGAAATTTGGTATTATTGAATATTCTGCTTTATTATAAAATATGTTAAAACGACAGTTTGCAACAAATGTAGTGAAAAAGCAAAAGGGTTCCAGATGTACGGCAAAGGCATGCTGAGAAGTAACGATGCAAGATTCATCGGTAGCAGTGAACAAATGATCGTATTAACATGGGTGGTTGGAGGATTACGAGTCAGGCTACGGACTTTATCAGGCTGACTACCAATGGATGTTGAATAATTTACACTTACGCCCCCCCGTATGTATACAGGTTCATTGAAATAGGAAAGGTATAACCAATTTGTAAGGACATACCTTTCAGTGGGACAGTGACTTTTAAGATTATTATTTTATAACCTTCATCATTGTTCTAAAAGATTTATGGGTCAAATAAAATAAAGTTGTTTATTTTTACGTAAAACCTGGCGTACAAAAATAGTCCAATGGAGAAAGATATTGATGAAATATAGATGTAAATTCATAGAAAATGAACTAAACAGAAATTATAGTTAACTCTAACCTGAGATGTAGCAGGGATCATGGATTGGTGAAGGCACAATAAATGGGGACTGTAGGTTATTATTATAATGTTACAAAGTATAAAAAATAATATTTCCTTAGTTTTATACAAAAATTACAGAGAAATAATAATCAATGTCCGTAAATTACTTTTTATCCACCCCGAAAAAGGTTATAAAAAATGAATGTTATTTCAAAATCATCGGAAATAAGCGATATAGTGTTTTAGAACTAATGCGTATACGTAAACAATTAGACCAGAAATTTTATCCCTTTAAACTTGATTTAAAGTGTCTTAAAACTATTGTTAAATGTTGTTAAAATTGTTGGATATTGAGTGTTCTTTCTCTGTACCCTTGATTTTGACGTGGTTTAAATACCCCGCCGTGTAACAATATAACTAGTCACTAAAACTTGAGCTTTAAAATAAATTGTTATTTCGAATTTCAGTATTGCCACTAAAGTTTGTTGCAACTTAATTCGAATAAGTGAATTTTGAATCCATTTTGTAATTGTTTAAATTGACCATAAGCTACGAAAAGTACAAAGTTGGGAAGGTTAGCAAAAGATTGGTAGCTAAAGGAAATTTATGGGACAATTGGAAAGATCTTAAAACTAAGTGTAACCCAATAATTATCACACATTTTGCAGCATTAATTTTATATTTTGAGGCAGATGTTTATATATAAAATTATTTTTTAATCAGGTTTCTCCAAAAATATCGACGTGTTTTTTTAATATTATATTTATGCCTGTCTGTCACACACGAGTTTATCGAAAACGAAATGTCACATAGACGACGGAATTTGCATGCAGCTTCTTTTATACTACAAGCATCATCGAGTTATATGATAGTGCATTCCAGTGCATGGGTATTTTTCTTAGTGTTAGAGAAAATTTGTACATGGTGATAAAAAAAGAAGAAGAAAAAACAGAAAAATAGAACGAAAAAAAACAGCAAACGAAAAAGAAAGATGAAAAAAAAAATCAAAAACAAAAAAACAAAAACAAAAAAAAAGAAAAAAGAAAAATTAGCAAATAGATAAATATTGTGTACAGACTGAATACAAATATATGAAATTATAAACATTGTGACATATATTAACACATGTAGCTTAGTTAAATTAAAAATCTCATGTTTAACCCGTTTTACGAAAAGTAATGTGAAACCACAACCTACCTTTCGTCTTTAAAATAAATTATATTAGTAACCAAATAAATTCGTCTATAGTTGATTTACTATGAAATATCCAGATAAGTGATTTACGGTCTAAAAAAATACAAGTTGAGATAGAGATTATTATAATGATATATTTATTAGCTATAAGTTGTTATTTAGGTATAAATGTTTTACCCAAGCATTCAACACCATTATTGTGTAAGTTAATTTATTAAAGGTATAAATTCTTAAAAGGATATATGTCCTGATTTCATTGCATTATTTGACCCATAAGCAGATTACCTTACTCTTTTTGTATTTTTATGTGAGCAACTTTTTTTTTGAAATTATGGCTTTGACATTTTTCTTTCTTACTTCTGCTTACACAATATTTTCACACTAGCACATTTGTTTTTTATGTGGTTTTTCAATATTTGTGGCAATTTAATACTTTGTTTAGAGAATTTATTTGCCTGCTTGTTTTAAACGTTACCTGAATTAGATTTGAAAAATTGTTTGCAAGTTTATTCACATAAATCACCATTGTGGTCGTATTACTTAAAGTATGCTTTTCCAGATTAATATGGTTTTTAAAGATAATTTTGTTAAACAAGATTGGATTGTAAATTTTATAATTAGCAATTTTTTACTCTTAATAATAATTCTTTTTTCGTGTTCGGTTTAGGGCGGGTTATCTAAAAGTCTGTTTTTTTTGTTTTGTAGAGGTGGGCAGGTACATGTACTAGGAAAACTCCTCGTGGTATGTATGTTGTTACACTTAAACTACAGGTCAATAAAATCTGAACAATTGATAACTGAGCTGGTTGCTGCGTGACGATGAACGAATGTAGACAGAAAGTTATATTTTAAAATACAGGACTGTGAGGTGGACTCAGTGTATTACATTATTTGGTTCACATTTTAGGGCAAAAAGATTGAAGTGGTTTCAAAATTGCCTTTATGGTTCTAAATATACATAATTATTATAAACAGAATGAAAAAATGATATATAAGCTGAGGAAAACGAAATTAATTACGCAAGAGGAATATTAACAGTTGTATTACAAAGAGGAAGTTTCAAAGTTTTCTATAATGTTACAGATATTCTGTATGAGGTCCTCGGTCAGGCATTAATTTGATAGTCAAGTTCTGACCAGGGACTCTATGAGACGTCAACCAAACACTTCTTATCCGTTTTATTAATTCCAAAAAGGCTCAATTGCTAATGGTAGGACCAAATACTTGATCGTAACCCGAGAAGGAAATCACATGATGTTGAGTCCTGCAAGGCGGGGTCCACGTATGAGAGACACATTGAAGTTGGTAATTGCTCATCGGGGTATTCTTGTATATCATACTGCTAATGTGACGGGAACATCTATCTTGATCCCAATTTAGGCCATTCCAGTATTCTCTGATTTGAGGCGATAATATTCACTCACCACATCCAAGTACGATGTGACCGTACTATCTTGAAATAATACAATACATGTATACCTTTTGATTTGGTTCACCACAAAAGACATTTAACTTAGGAGAATCGCTCTCATGGCCCATCAGGTCCGTGGCATTGTGTTTAGTGAACCTAGCCACCGATATAAAAAGTTGATTCGTCCCCAAAGATTTAGTAAGATCAAACCGGACAACTTTCTTCTTCAAAACATGTCTGGATGTTAACACATAATACCAAATGTTTCAATCCTTATCATCATTACCTAATGTCTGCGACTTGCTGTTGTTTATGTCTTCCGAAGGTTTTCTCAGAATACTTATAAGAATGTTCTGTGAAATTTGTAGTTTAACAATTCACCCTATTTTTTCGGATTGCACAGGATATGAAGCTTGAAAAACTGTTTCGCACGTCCGACTGCTGTAGTGGCCCTCGACCCAGTACTTTATGAGCATGCACCGTTAACCTTTATTTTGGATTTTTTGATGTACCAATTATTTATATAGACTATGAAACTGGTGAATTTTAAAGCGCGTCCTACAATGGCATTGTAATGGATGAAAGCAATTGAGTTCCAGGGATACTCAAATGAATTTAAAAAGTTACATTATCAAAAATTTTTTAAGCAAAACCAAAAAGCAGTAGTTTGTAAAACTTTAGTTTATTAGCTAGCTATTAATGCAAATACGACCGGGTATATGGAACGTAATTGTTTTTTTTACTTGTAAAAGTGAAAAAGTTATAACGTAAATATTGTAATATTGTTTGCTGAGAAATTTGTTGATAATATAACAAACGTATTGATTGCATATATCCACTGTGTAATAAATGTTTGATTGATAGAAATATTATATTCAGTCAAGTTAAATTGTTTGCCTATGATAAAGAAACTGCACTTTTTAGGGCTAGTAAAAATACTGATTAAAAATATAACTTTAGAATGAAAATAGCCTGTTAACTGCAAATCAACTGTTATGTATAAACATTGTTTTATGACAGCACAGTCAAATTTGTAATTAATTTAACAACTATTTTCAACTGGTTTATATTTGTAGGAATGTTAGGTTTCTAAGGAGTAACCTTTAGTTTTGACGCAGGATTTTAGATTTCACCGAATTAAACTAAGTACTCTGCATTAGAAATTTACCTTAGAGATTGTACTCAAATCTATAAGATAGACAGAATTTGATTCCGAGGACTCCCTGTGAATTATTCGGCAAGCATATGCTGACATTAAAGTTCCCTATACAGGGCTTATGAACTAATCTACAAGTTCAAGCTCTAAATACTACTGAATTATTAAAACAATATTTTTCAAGTAATAAAAAACAAACAAGCCGTCGTTTACTGTACTTTGAACTGCCCTTTATACATTTTTAGCAAATTTTAAGATTTAGATAAAAAACAAATTTTATTATCTAACTGTTAATATTAAATTTAAAAACTTATAAAAACCCCTATTAATTTCCTTTTGACAGAATTAGTCTTCTCTATGATCTGTCATTGTATATTTTCATTGATCGTGCAGACAAGGCAAAATCATCATTGGCATTGGAAACAATTCACTTGAAGTATATAAAGTGCAAGGCCCAGTAAATTTTGTGAGTAAAGCAGCGGGTAACTGCTAACAATACAGGTATATAAGTGTCAATGTAGTCTAAATTTTTACTATACATTTAGAAATTGTTATAAAAACCCATCTTAGTTGTCTTTTTGACAAAAGTTCAGCTTCTCAGAGCTATATATATTCTTGATTGGAAAATACAAAATCAACTTAGGCAAAAAACAACTCCGAGTAAATTACACTGTCCGCAAATATAAATACTCATTTTATTGATAGTGGCAAGAACGGCAACTCTAACACTGGCTTGGAAATTTAGTTTATTCGAACCAGAAATGCTCATGTAAGTTACAAAGTAATACGCCAGACACTTAAATAAATTTTATTGAATGAAATAAAATTTTCAAAAGACATTGTGTCCACTGTTGTAGTATATATATATATATATATAGATATATATATATATATATATATAGTATATATATATCGTATGGGTGTCAAAGGCAGCTATCCATAAATAAATAAATTAAAAATTTTACAATTATTAAGACGTACGTAAGAACAAAGCTCTTGAGTCATAAATTAAAAAATAATATTAAGATCTCCCGTCACAAAGCTAAATCCAAAAGTACTTGAGCCAAGTTTAGAGACACATCCTCTGTCCACTGTTTAGCCCATCGTATTATACCATAATTATTTCTCGTTTATAAAAATTTGACTTTTGGTTTTTCGTCATTGGTAGCTCAAATTGTGTCGAAGTTCGTTACTGAAATCGGTTGGAAATAATTCAATGACATTCACGAAATGTTAGATGCAAATGTAATGCAGTGGAATTGCGGGCGAAGACGCTGTTAAATGAGAGTATAATCTAAATCGTAATACTTTAAATGTATGTACGCGAGTAAAAAACGAGTTGAAACGCCCGCTTCTTAATTATGTAGCCTTAGAAGCACAACACAGTACTTTTCGTCGAGAAGCTTACTAAAATGAAGGCGTTGAGACTATGCTGCGGTTGGCTTATTTGTTAGGATTCTCATAAATATTTCACCTGCGAAGACAGTATGATTCCGGGTATGTCAAGTTGTATAAAACTATAGGCACTTAGTTTGTATGGCATCTCTGCGTTGTTATTTATTTATTAACAAGATTTTACATAATCATGGCCCCATCAAGTCAACCTACTTATCTGTGTGGTCTATAATGAAACGATAAAAATCTAGATATATCCTATTTCCATTACAGGTTTATTTGTTTTGCTCAGTTTTGTTTATGCTTTTACAGAAAATGTAAAAAAGCTCTTTGTGTAGCTGTGGTGCTTCTTATAAACTCCAGTTTTTTAATATATGGGCATTTTATATAACACTAGCTGTTACCCACGGCTTTCGCACGCAAATCTTAAGAAACGACGTCCTTATATTACTTAGTTAAAATCAATTATGTGCGATTGGCTGCGAGTAACAGCTAGTTCGTCAATAAATTCGTGGTAGTATTTTATAACGAAAAATCTTGATTTTCAATAAAATACCATTTACAACGAAATACCCAGATACCACGGATTCGCACACGATTTCATACAGAAAATATTTGTGACATAGGAGGCATATTTCTTTTGAACGTCGTTATTACGCTTCTGAGATAAATGTTAGTCACTGAAAGATATTCCAAGCTCCATGATCTATTGATGATTTAAATTTTAAAACAGTCTCAATATGCACCTGTGAAATTAACTGGAATTTTTTCTCCATTATTCTTTGAATTTTGTATACAATTGAACTATATTAGACCCATCGTGGACGCTAGTCAAAAAAGTTGGAATTCATTAGCGCACATACAATGTAATAAATGATGGCGCTCAATGTAATTTTGAAACGAAAATGGGCATATTTTAGGTACATATTATTACAGCCTAATGATTATGAGCTTCAGATGTTAGGCGAAATTGCGTATGGTTTTTATTTTAGGCTTTGCGCGTGTATCACTTCTGGATCAAATTAGTTATATCTCCGATGCCATGATTGAGCTTGCTTTGTTGTCTCGATCGAGAGAATATGTACACACGGAGTTTTGAGAACCATACTTCTGTCAAAGAAAACAACTAAGGTTGGTTTTATAACATTCTTTATATTTGTAGCCAACGTAAGATAGTAATTTTGATATCTGCATTGTTCTTCTGATCAAGCACGAGCATGGTTTATATTAATTATTAATAAATATTGCAGTTAAAGGTGAATTTTTACGTCAAATCTGAATTGTATTATCTGGATAGTAAAGTCTATGTTTAACAGTGATTGCAGAAACTGTTGAAACAAAATTTGCTGTTTCTCTTAAGCTTACTCTATGCTTTCAAACTATAAGTGTAAAGAAATTTAAAATAGTAATTAAATTATATAAACATATTTGTTTGTCGCATTATATATGTTTACAAAGAACAGCTGAGTAAATTTGAACAGGCTCTTTCACTTAATAACATATGTTTGCTGCAATGCATTTCTTACGGGTATTTCCGTAACTTTTAGAGACCAGTGGGGCGGAATCCTGAATCGGGAATGGGATAAAAAGTATCCTATGTCCTTCTCCAGTCCTTAGCTACCTCCCTACCAATTTTCAGCCAAATCGGTTCAGCCGTTCTTGAGTTATAAATAGTGTAACTAACACGACTTTATTTTATATATATAGATTATGGGGATAATACATACATTATCCAGAGTATAAATAGATAGTAAATTATCGCTTCCAAATCGTCTTCAGCAGATTCACCATGCTAGTAATTAAATTTTTCGTATTTTGCATTTACTGTTTATTCAAACATTGAAGTGATTAGTTAAGAAATTAATGTAAATTGTATTTAAAATATGTTCCCTATTTTATTTTAAACAGGTCATATTTTTAAATCTATACTCTTTCATAGTGCTGAGTGTTATTTTATAACAATTTCTTTAAGGAATGATTATTTGTGTATCATTGAATGGCATTCATCATGTTTCCTTCTGTTTTTTGTAAGAAAAAATAAGTATTCTTATTTTTGTAAGGGCGATCACATTGGTGCCAGAACCCACTAAATTGCGAAAAGGGAAAGAAAGTGATTGTTGGATATTTACAACTTATTTAGTGTGTTATAATCTACTAGTAGTTATCCGCAGCGTTTAAGTAATTTTCTATTGGTAGCAGGAACTTCATATGCATACATACACTTTTTAAATAGCACAATAGACACTCCTAAGATAAGTGTTGGTCATTGGAAGATAAACTTCCCAATCCATTTAAGAATAATTTGACTAAATTAAAAAAAAAATGTTGATGATCTGAAATCGAGCAGTGAAATGGTTTTTATGAATACTGTACCGATGCAATAACTCAAATTTATCTGTAACATTCAATAATATCTAAATGAACAACCTAAAAAGTTTTAATTACACTTAATGTATTTTAAGTTAGTGGGATGAATTCCACAATTTTCCTAGTGATAGTACCTATGGTGCAATGATAGAGCCCCTTTATAATTTTGAGTAGGAAGTAAGCATATTTAAGGTACATATTATTTAGGTGTTCATGATTAAGAAATTAAAACTGTGTCCTATTTTTAGGTTTTGCGCGCGTAGGAGCGCTTCTGGTTGGAATGAATTATATTTCAGACGTCACATTAGAGTTTAATTTAGTCACAGGTATTTATGTATATTTAGGGTGAGAAGCTTCAGTGAAAAAGCGTCTACGCCGACAATTGTAATCTACTAGCAGTCAAAGGTATTCTCGGAGCCGCAGTAGAGTTTGTTTTGTTGTCCCAGTCACGAATATATACTGTTACAAATGTTTCACTTTTAGTTGCTTATAACTACTATATTATTGAACAAAGGTCTATGAAACGGATGTAAATTAAATCAGCTATTTATAAAGTTTTGTTTTCATTAGTTGAGTTATCAATTGCTGTCATCTTGTAATGTGTGGCTACTGCCTGTTGACATTTTACAACAGTCATCATGGAAAATTTGTAAAGAAGAGGTTATTGTGTTTACCGTTGTTACATTGTATATAGATTTATTATTAATTTTTTATGGCCCCAAAAAAGTTGTGTTTAAAGTGCATTAAGATAAAAACAACTACATAAAAGCTGTATCGAATTGCAAAACAATTAAGATAAAAAAGCATGAGTTAATTTTCAAAGTAAAGATGTTTTCTTATGCAATTAGATGTGCTGTAGAAAATACAAAAGCACATCCATAAAGTGTTCAACAGTGTTAACTTATTTACTAAATTAGATTTTCTTAGATTTCAACGATATTTTTTTACTAACAGATGTCAAAGCATTAAAAAAGTTTTTATTCGAAATATAGATATCCAAAAATGTTTATAAATATTTATAAACATTTACGAATAAGAATACGAATTCTTGAATATTCTTTGTTTGAAGTTTGCTTTTGGCAATAGGAAGGGCGATGAAACAGGATATTTCGGACATTTGCTATCCGTTCAGTGATACGACAGTTGGTGGCTTCAGTTCTATTTCGTTGACCGGTGGTTGAAGACGTATTGTGGCCTGTAATCTGCAATGTTCCGTTTTAATAATTAGTGATTAGTTTTTATGAAGTGCATGTTTAGAGTTTGTGTGCATGGAATAGACACGCAACATTGCTGTTGTGACTTGTGCGTATCACAATACTCTAGTATATTTTTTTTTACTTAACTGGTTTTAATCATTTA
>NW_025788770.1:0-9138 GCF_021130785.1 Homalodisca vitripennis
AAAAGTGAGAATTTTTCATTTTCAACCCCTCAAAAAAATTCCCGAAAAATCGCGCATTCTTCACCCCTGCAGGCATTTTTTGTAAGCCCGATAGCGGGCGAACCGTTGGAGCTAGCTCGGATCTGACGGAAAATTCATAGTCAGGAATGAAGTGAACTACAAAAAAGGTCTAATGACTTTTTGCTCTATCTTCCATGGTTTAAGCGACAAAACGCTCGAACATTTGAAATTCCAGAGATTTTTTCGATAAAAATAATGTTTCAAGCCCGATAGCGGCCGAACCGTTGGTCGTAGCTCAAATCTGTATTGACCCATCAAATTAGCAAATTGCGCGATCTACAGAAAAGGTCCAGTAATCTTTTGCCCTATCTCGATTGGTTTGGCCGAAAAAAACAGTGATTATGTACAATTTTGTTGTAACTTTTACGCGAAACTTTTGTTTTTGGGGTCGATAGCGGCGAAACCATTGGTCGGAGGTCAAAATAAGACTAACGATTTATTTAGGAAATAAGATGACCTACAAAAAAGGTCAGTGACCTTTTACTATATTTCCCTTAGTTTGACCGCAAAACGCGATAAAGTGAAAATAAGGAACATTTACGCCTAAAAATGTTACATTCCGGGCTTGATAGCGGCCTAAACGGTTGGTCGTACCTCAAAACAAAATTTTAAACGGGATTTAGGAAATCACGTGATCTACAGAAAAGGTTCATTGACTCTCGGGAGTTTGCTGAGCGTGTAGCTAAGCGTCAATAGTAGATAGGGACAGAGGAATAATTATTATGTTCACAGACACAATACCCTCTAAAAAAAGGCCCAATGTGTGTCATTAACCCCCGGTAATATTAACCCCCCCTCCGGGATTTTCCTGGTAGGACCTGATAACCTCCTTGTACTTGCAACCCCCTGATGTGTTAACCCCCCTGGTAACATTTAAACCCCCCCAGGGAAATTCCTGCCATGCACCTCATGTCCGAATTTTAACAGTCACCAAATCTCTTAACCCCCCCCCTGGGAAGATCCTGGTATGACCAGATAACCCCCTGGAGACTTAATCCCCCGGTAACGTTAACCCCCCCCTGGGAAGTTGTTCATCATGAACCAGACAATATCCTGACGAAATTAAACCCCCTCTTGTCTAAACCTCCCTTAACATGTAATCACCCACCCAGGGAAATTTCACGCCTTAACAAAGATAGTCTCCGGGTGTGAATTATTAAACCCCCTGTTCGACTTAAAATACTGCCTTGAGGTCGGTTTTTATTATGTTTATACCTAAACAATTCAAGATAGCTGACCCGAGCAGACTTATCCTCCCGAGCTCCATCTTCCGGCTAAACCATAGGTCGTAGATCAGATCTGAGGGCACAAATCGAAAGACAAAATTAAATTTCCAACAAGAAAGGTCCAGTCACTTCTTTGTCGTATCTCTAACCGGTTTAACCCGCAAAATGCCCTCCAAGTCAAAAGTTTTTACGAATCCGGGCTTGATAGCGGCTAAACGGTTGGTCGTAACTCAAAACAAATTTTTAAAACGGGATTTAGGAAATCCACGTGATCTACAGAAAAAGGTTCAGTGACTTCGGGAGTTGGGCTGAGCGTATAGCTAAGCGCGTCAAATAGTAGAGTAGGGACAGAGGGAATATTTATTCTATGTTCACAGACACAATACCCTCTAAAAAAGCCCAAGTGTGTCATTAACCACCCGGTAATATAACCCCCTCCTCCGCCCGGGAATTTCCTGGTATGACCCTGATAACCTCCTGTACAATTCAACCCCCTGGATGTAGTTAACCCCCCCCTGGTAACATTAAACTCCCCTCCAGGGAATTTCCTGCCATGAACCTCATGTCCGAATTTTTAACTCAGTCACCCAAATCCTTCTTAACCCCCCCTCCCTGGGAAGATCCTGTTTATGACCAGATAACCCCCCCTGGAGACTTATCCCCGCCGGTAACGTTAACCCCCCCTGGGAATTTGTTCATATGACCCAGACAATATCCTGTACGAAATTTAAACCCCCTCTTGTCCTTAACCTCCTTAACATTAATCAACCCACGCCAGCTGGAATTGTCTCGCCTTGACTAGATAGATCCTCCTTGGTGATATTTAAACCCCCATGTTTTCGACTTAAAATACTGCCTTGAGGTCGGTTTTTATTATGTTTATACTAAACAATTCAAGATAGCTGACCCGTTGGCAGACTTTTCTCGGACCGAGCTCATTTCTCTGGCTAAAACCATAGGGTCGTAGAATCAGGATCTGAGGGCACCAATCGAAAGACAAAAAATATTAATATAAATTTCCAACAAGAAAGGTCCAGTCACTCTTTGCTTGTCGTATCTCTAACGGTTAAAAATAGACCGCAAAATGCCCTCAAAGTACAAAGAATGGTTTTTAACGGAATCCGCTGGCTCGGTAGCGGCTAAAACGGTTTGGTCGTAGCTCCAAAACAAATTTTGTTAAAAGGATTTAAGAAATTGCGTGATTACTACAAAAAATGGTTCAGTAAACGCATTTTGCCCTATCCTCAAGCGGTTTGGCTTGCATAAACGCGTTTTTAAAGTATTGATTTTTTTGTAAGTTTTACGTGATATTTTTACAGACTGCCCAGTTGCAGTGCTTTTGTCCTAAGCTCTGTACTGCCTAAATTATAGTGTCGTAGCTTTAAATCTGGATGGCATAATCGAAAAGAGAAAATTAAATTTTTTCGGACAAGAAAGGTCTCAGATCACTTTTTCTCCGTAATCTAAACGGTTAATTCTAATATATATTACAACCGGCATGTGTAAACTGGACTGACTGACTCTCACTCACGTCACGTATACTAATTCTAATCCATAACTTTCCAGAATGAGTTAGAGACTTGAAATTTTGGTACAACAGATAGCTTTTCCACGTGTATACCACCAGGTAGAAATCCCGATAAAGTAGAGAATTTTTCATTTTCAACCCCCTCAAAAATAAATTCCCGAAAAAAATCGCGGCAATTCTTCAAATCCCCTCGCATGGCATTTTTTGTAAGCCCGATAGCGGGCGAAAACCGTTGGGAGCTAGCTCGGATCTGACGGAAAATTTCCATGGTCAGGAATTGAAAGGTGAACTACAAAAAAGGTCTAATGATCTTTTCTGCTCTATCTTCCATGGTTTAATGCGGAGACAAAACGCTCGAACATTTGGAAAAGATTCCATGAGATTTTTTCGGAATAAAAAATAATGTTTCAAGCCCGATAGCGGCCGAAATACGTTGGTCGTTAGCTCAAATGATCTGATTGACCCATCCAATTAGCAAATTGCGCGATCTACAGAAATAAGGTCTCCAGTAATTCTTTTGCCCTTATCTCGATTGGTTTGGCCGGAAAAATAAACGTTGATTATGTACAAATTTTGGTTGTAACGTTTTACCGCGAAACTTTTGGTTTTTGGGGTGCCCGATAAGCGGCGAAACCATTGGTCGGGAGGTCAAAAATAAGACTAACGTTTTATTTAGGAAATAAGATGCACCCTACAAAAAAAAAGAAGGGTCCAGTGACATTTTTACTATATATGTCCCTTTCAGTTTGACCGCGCTAAAACGCGATTAATAAGTGAAAATATTGGACATTTTCGGCCTAAAAAAAATTTTTTTATTTTTTTTCAACCCATTCCGGGCTTGATCAGCGGCTAAAACGGAATTGGTCGTATACTCAAAACAAATTTTAAACGGGATTTAAGGAAATCACGTGATCTACAGAAAAGGGTGTCAGTGACTTCGGGGAGTTGGCTGGAGCGTTAGCTAAGCGTTCAAATAGTAGAATAGGGACAGAGGAAATATTTTATTAATGTTCACAGGAACACAATACCCTCTAAAAAAGGGCCCAAGTGTGGTACATTAAACCCCCCGTTAATATTAACCCTACCCCACCGGGGATTTCCTGGGTATGAACCTGATTAACCTCCTGTACATTGCAAAAACCGTCCCTGATGTGTTAACCCCCCTGGTAACATTAAACCCCCCCCAGGGAATTTTCCTGCCATGAACCTCATTGTCCGAATTATTACCAGTCAACCAAAATTCTCTTAAATCCCCCCCCCCCCCTGGGAAGATCCTGGTATGTACCAGATAACCCCCTGGAGACTTATCCCCCAGGTAAAAACGTTAGACCCCCCTGGGAAGTTGTTTCATATGACCAGACATAATGATCCTGACGAAATTAAACCCCCCTCTTGTCTTAACCTCCCTTAACATTAATACAACCCACCCAGGGAATTTCTTCGCCTTAACTAGATAGTCTCCTGGTGATTATATAAACCCCCTGTTCGCTACTCCTTAAAATACTTGCCTTGAGGTCGGGTTTTTTTATTATGTTTATACCGCTAAAACAATTCAAGATAGCTTGACCCGTGCAGGACTTTTCTCTCCCCGAGCTCATTTCTGGCTAAACCATAGGTCGTAGATCAGATCTGATCGGCAGCGCCGCACAAATCGAAAAGACAAAAATTAAAATTTTCCAACAAGAAAGGTCCAGTCACTTTTTGTCGTATCTCTAAAACGGTTTAACCGCAAAATGCCCTCAAAGTCTAAATGTTTTTACGAATCCGGGCTCGGTAGCGGCTAAACGGGTTAGCGGTAGTAACTCCAAAAACAAATTTTTGTAAAACGGGATTCTAGGAAAATCACGTGAATCTACAGAAAAAGGTTCAGTGGACTTCGGGAGTTGGCTTTTGAGCGTTAGCTAAGCGTCAATAAGTAGATAGGGGACAGATGGAATATTTTATTTATGTTCACAGACACAATTACCCTCTAAAAAAAAGGCCCCACAGTGGTGTCATTAAACCCCCGGTAATATTAACCCCCCCCGGGGATTTCCTGGTATGACCTGAATAACCTCCTGTACAATTCAACCCCCTGAATGTGTTAAATCCTCCCCTGGTAACATTAAACCCCCCCAGGGAATTTCCATGCCATGACCTCATGTCCGAATTTTACCAGTCACCAAATCTCTTAACCCCCCCCCCCCTGGGAAGATTCCTGTTATGACCAGATAACCCCCTGGAGACTTATCCCCCGGTAACGTTAACCCCCCCTGGGAATTTGTTCATATGACCAGACAATATCCTGACGAAAATTAAACCCCCTCTTGTCTTAACCTCCTTAACATTAATCACCCACCCAGGGAATTTCTCGCCTTGACTAGATAGTCTCCTGGTGATTATTAAACCCCCTGTTCGACTTAAAATAACTGCCTTGAGGTCGGTTTTTATTATGTTTATACTAAAACAATTCAAGATAGCTGACCCGTGCAGACTTTTCTCCCGAGCTCATTTCTGGCTAAACCATAGGTCGTAGATCAGATCTGAGGGCACAATCGAAAGACAAAATTAAATTTCCAACAAGAAAGGTCCAGTCACTTTTTGTCGTATCTCTAACGGGTTTAACCGCAAAATGCCCTCAAAGTCAAAAGTTTTTTACGAATCCGGAAGCGGGCTAAAAAGCTCAAAAACAAATTTTTAAAAAGGATTTAAGAAATTGCGTGATCTACAAAAAAATTTTCAGTAACATTTTGCCCTATCCTCAACGGTTAATGCATCCGGACGTTTTAACCATTGATTTTTTAAGTTTTTACGTGATATTTTTAAACTGCCCAGGTGAAGTTTTGTCCTAAGCGTCTGTACTTATAGGGTAGCTTAAATCTGATGGCATAATCGAAAGAAAAATTAAATTTTCGACAAGAAGGCGACTTTTTTTCGTATCTAACGTTATCTAATATATATACAACCGCATGTTGTAACTGACTGACTGACTCACTCACTCACGTATACTAATTCTAACCTACTTCCAGATGAGTTAAGAGACTTGAAATTTGGTACACAGATAGCTTTCCACGTGTAACCACCAGGAAAATTCCCGAAAAGTGAGAATTTTTCATTTTCAACCCCTCAAAAAAATTCCCAAAAAATCGCCGCATTCTTCACCCCTGCAGGCATTATTTTTTGTAAGCCCGATAGCGGTGGCGAACCGTTTGGAGCTAGCTCGGATCTGACGGAAAATTCATGGTCAGGAATGAAGTGAACTACAAAAAAGGTCTAATGACTTTTTGCTCTATCTTCTCCATGGTTAAGCGACAAAAAACGCTCGAACATTTGAAATTCCAGAGATTTTTTCGATAATAAATAATGTTTCAAGCCCGATAGCGGCCGAACCGTTGGGTCGTTAGCTCAAATTCTGATTGACCCATCAAATTAGCACAATTGCGCGAATCTACAGAAAAGGTCCAGTAATCTTTTGCCCTATCTCGATTGGTTTGGCCGAAAACGTGATTATGTACAATTTTGTTGTAACTTTTACGCGAAACTTTTGTTTTTGGGGTTCGATAGCGGCGAAGAAACCATTGGTCGGAGGTCAAAATAAGACTAACGTTTTATTTAGGAAATTAAGATAGATGACCTACAAAAAAGGTGCCAGTGATGACTTTTTACTATATTTCCCTTAGTTTTGACCGCCACACCCCCAAAAACGCGATTAAGTGAAAATATTGGGACATTTTTCGCCTAAAAATTTACATTCCGGGCTTGATAGCGGCTAAACGGTTGGTCGTAACTCAAAACAAATTTTAAACGGGATTTTAGGAAATCACGTGAATCTACAGAAAAGGTTCAGTGACTTCGGGAGTTGGCTGAGCGTTAGCTAAGCGTCAATAGTAGATAGGGACAGAGGAATATTTATTATGTTCACAGACACAATACCCTCTAAAAAAGGCCCAAGTGTGTCATTAACCCCCGGTAATATTAACACCCCCCCCGGGGGATTTCCTGGTATGACCTGATAACCTCCTGTACATTCAACCCCCTGATGTGTGTTAACCCCCCTGGTAACATTAAACCCCCCCAGGGAATTTCCTGCCATGACCTCATGTCCGGAATTTTACCAGTCACCAAATCTCTTAACCCCCCCCCCCTGGGGAAGATCCTGGTATGACCAGATAACCCCCTGGAGGACTTATCCCCCGGTAACGTTAACCCCCCTGGGAATTTGTTCATATGACCAGACAATA
Organism: Homalodisca vitripennis; assembly: GCF_021130785.1. Classification (NCBI taxonomy): domain Eukaryota; kingdom Metazoa; phylum Arthropoda; class Insecta; order Hemiptera; family Cicadellidae; genus Homalodisca; species Homalodisca vitripennis. The sequence goes on from NW_025788770.1 coordinate 7,035, forward strand.
TCCTGACGAAATTAAACCCCCTCTTGTCTTAACCTCCTTAACATTAATCACCCACCCAGGGAATTTCTCGCCTTGACTAGATAGTCTCCTGGTGATATTTAAACCCCCTGTTCGACTTAAAAATACTGCCTTGAGGTCGGTTTTTATTATGTTTATACTAAACAATTCAAGATAGCTGACCCGTGCAGACTTTTCTCCCGAGCTCATTTCTGGCTAAACCATAGGTCGTAGATCAGATCTGAGGGCACAATCGAAAGACAAAATTAAATTTCCAACAAGAAAGGTCCAGTCACTTTTTGTCGTATCTCTAACGGTTTAACCGCAAAATGCCCTCAAAGTCAAAAGTTTTTACGAATCCGGAAAAAAAATCTATGAAAAAGGTCAATTTTTAAATCCCTTGTCATTTACTTAATGTCCGGACTTAACCAGTCACCGAATTCCGCTTATCCCCGAATTTGCAAGCGTTTACTTTGGGGGCCTGGGGGCGTAGCCCCCAGCGAGCCGAAGGCGAGTCTAATATATATACAACCGCATGTGTAACTGACTGACTGACTGACTCACTCACTCACTCACGTATACTAATTCTAACCTACTTCCAGATGAGTTAGAGACTTGAAATTTGGTACACAGATAGCTTTCCACGTGTAACCACCAGGAAAATCCCGAAAAAGTGAGAATTTTTCATTTTCAACCCCTCAAAAAAAATTCCCAAAAAATCGCGCATTCTTCACCCCTGCAGGCATTTTTTTGTAAGCCCGATAGCGGGCGAACCGTTGGAGCTAGCTCGGATCTGACGGAAAATTCATGGTCAGGAATGAAGTGAACTACAAAAAAGGTCTAATGACTTTTTGCTCTATCTTCCATGGTTAAGCGACCAAAAACGCTCGAACATTTGAAATTCCAGAGATTTTTTCGATAAAAATAATGTTTTCAAGCCCGATAGCGGCCGAACCGTTGGTCGTAGCTCAAATCTGATTGACCCATCAAATTAGCAAATTGCGCGATCTACAGAAAAGGTCCAGTAATCTTTTGCCCTATCTCGATTGGTTTGGCCGGAAAAAAAGAAAAAAACGTGATTATGTACAATTTTGTTGTAACTTTTACGCGAAACTTTTTGTTTTTGGGGTCGATAGCGGCGACGAAACCATTGGTCGGAGGTCAAAATAAGGACTAACGTTTTATTTAGGAAATAAGATGACCTACAAAAAAGGTCCAGTGACTTTTTACTATATTTCCCTTAGTTTGACCGCAAAACGCGATTAAGTGAAAATATTGGACATTTTCGCCTTAAAAATTTACATTCCGGGCTTGATAGCGGCTAAACGGTTGGTCGTAACTCAAAACAAATTTTTAAACGGGATTTAGGAAATCACGTGATCTACAGAAAAGGTTCAGTGACTTCGGGAGTTGGCTGAGCGTTAGCTAAGCGTCAATAGTAGATAGGGACAGAGGAATATTTATTATGTTCACAGACACAATACCCTCTAAAAAAGGCCCAAGTGTGTCATTAACCCCCGGGTAATATTAACCCCCCCCCGGGGATTTTCCTGGTATGACCTGATAACCTCCTGTACATTCAACCCCCTGATGTGTTAACCCCCCTGGTAACATTAAACCCCCCCAGGGAATTTCCTGCCATGACCTCATGTCCGAATTTTACCAGTCACCAAAATCTCTTAACCCCCCCCTGGGAAGATCCTGGTATGACCAAGATAACCCCTGGAGACTTATCCCCCGGTAACGTTAACACCCCCTGGGAATTTGTTCATATGACCAAGACAATATCCTGACCGAAAATTAAACCCCCTCTTGTCTTAACCTTCCTTAACATTAATCACCCACCCAGGGAATTTCTCGCCTTGACTAGATAGTCTCCTGGTGATATTAAACCCCCTGTTCGACTTATAAAATACTGCCTTGAGGTCGGTTTTTATTATGTTTATACTAAACAATTCAAGATAGCTGACCCGTGCAGACTTTTCTCCCGAGCAATTTCTGGCTAACCATAGGTCGTTAGATCAGATCTGAGGGCACAATCGAAAGACAAAATTAAATTTCCAACAAGAAAGGTCCAGTCACTTTTTTGTCGTATCTCTAACGGTTT